>NC_057811.1:462688760-462826806 GCF_018294505.1 Triticum aestivum
CTCGTTGTGTTATTACTTGGGGGTTCTGACTTGCGGTTGCCCGAGTCGAGCCGTACTATTGCGCACGTCATGGCATTGGGCTCTTTTCAAGCTCCGGGCACACGCTCTTTTGAGCAACTATGGATGAGCCACCCGTCTGGTCCGTCAGGGTACTAGCCTAACTATCCCTGCTACACGCTCATGCCCTGGTCATCAGAGACTATGTGCAGCCCAGAAGTGAAGTGTACTATTTGAAACATAAAATATAAGCTAAAAGAACTATGATGACCTAGAAATACACGCACACTTGTGCACCAAGACGAAGGGAGTATTTGAGGAGACCAGTTGCAGCCATCCCGGCAAAAACAAACTACAGCCAATAAGTGTATAGCAACTAATACAGACAAAAAGTAGGCGAACCATTTGAAAGACGTTTCTCGTGAATGGTATGCAAGTGATTACATCCGTAGTGTGCAAACGGCAGACAAGGACGATTGTTGTCCATGCCCTGCTTTGCCCATGCACTACAACTCAACAGTCAGCTCAATACAAAGGACAATTACTGTAGAGCCCGGATTTTCGGGACATAAATTCCCAGCAAACGACCCTTATATCACCACCAGCCCCAGGATTATTGTTCCTGGTGGATATTTCCTTGATACAGAATTCCAAGCAATTACAAGGATTTGAGTACAATACCTTACACTAGTAGAAAAATGCCCATTTGTCCCGGTTCATAGGGCCCATTTGTCCCGGTTCCCGAACTGGGATTAAAGGGTCGGTACTAAAGCCCAATACCTTTAGTCCCTGTTTGCCTACGAACCGGGACAGATTGGGCTCCACGTGGCCGCTACAGCTTGTCCAGGCAGGAGGGCCTTTTGTCCTGGTTGGTGGCACCAACGGGGACCAAAAGGCATCCACGCGTCAGCAGTTCAGGGCTTGGGGTTTTTGTTTTTTTTTTATGAAAGGGGGGGTGGTTTGGGGGTTTTGTAGGGTTAATTTTTGAGTTTTATATATTGTGTTAGCTAGCTAATAGAGAGAAGTGTCCTCTCTTATCTCCGTACTTGGTCGACACTACGTACTATACATATAGAGAGGTGCCGGGTGGTAGGTGCGACATATGCCAACGGGTGGCTTATCATTGTGGGAGCCAGTAAGACATCGCCGGCGCCTGGAAACGGGATAAGGCGAAGACATGCACGCCGGCAGATCTTACCCAGGTTCGGGGCTCTCTGTGGAGATAACACCCCTAGTCCTGCTCTGCGGGGTCTCCGCATGGTCACTAGATCAACACAAGTAGCTACAAGTGCTCCTTGAGCTGTTTGGCTAGGGGAAGAAGAAGGGCAAGGCTAGCTCTCCTTTTCTCTCTATGTGGTGTGTAAAACTCTATGAGATCAACCCTTTGCATAGGTGTCCCGGGGGTTTATATAGGCCTACCCCCAGGGGTACAATGGTAATCCGGCTGGGCGCGGGTCCCAGCCGTCAGTGTCTGTGCTCGCCGGCTTCTCCGCCAGCCGTTGGGGCCCGCCGACTGGTGGGTCCCGCCGGCTGCCGGCCTTTTGGCCAACAGGCCGGCCCCACCGCCTGGGGGCCTTGTCGGCGGCTGGTGACTGTTGCCTCGCCCCTGATGACGAGGGCTTTGTCGAGGTAAGCGTGGCTACAGTGCCGCCGCCTTGCGGCCTCTCACTGTAGCCTCACCTCGTATTGTCTCATTAATGATGCACATGTTTCGAGGGAGGGAGGTAGCCGGCTATTGTGAGCCGGTTACGCCCTAGGCCGACTACGGGAGGCCGGGCCGCCTTCGAGCGTCTCTCTGGCTAAAGGACCCGCCGCCCGCGGGTCGTACTGGCGCCTGTCGTGGGTGACGTCGAGGTCAACATGGCTACAGTGTCACGCCACACGGGGGATGGCTGACCCGTACGGTGCCCTGTGGCCATGCTTGCTCCGGGATTCGGGCGTGGTAGGCTGTAGTGCGGCCACGCCCCGTCTTATCACCGTTATGTGGGTGCAGTCTTGGTGGGTGTAGTCTTGGCCGGCTTCTGGGAGTCGGTCCTCTTGGGGCCGGCTTCCTGGAGTCGGCCATCTCATAGCTTTCTTCGGGAAGGTTTTTGAGGCCGGGTCGCCTTCTGGTAGTCGGCCTTGGGGATAGCCGGCCCGAGGAAGGCGGCCCCATGCTCTCGATGCTTGAAGGCTCAATTGCCCTGATAATTTTTAGAAGAGCCAGGGGGAGTCGGTTAGGCTACCCGTGGCCATTTACTCCAACAGTAGTCCCCGAAGCCGGTTGGGCTTCGAGGCTGGAGGTCGAGAAGCTCGGTCAGCTTCTTATCTTCACGAGCCAGCTGCTGGGAGCCGGCTTCGGTTGGGTGCGCCGCCTTGGCGAAACTTCTGAAGTCCGAAGGCGGGAGTCAGTTGGTGCGCGCGCCGGGCCGCGGGCCGGCCGCTCGCCGCCCACGAACCACGTGGCATCCTCCGGCTGAAAAAAGGCCTGCCAACCCACGCGCACGACAGGACGTCGCCGCAGGCCGGGGGCCCACCACTCCTACGCCTAGGCCCTGGTGCGGATTCTCTGTGGCCCAAAGCGGGTCGCACGCCTTCCGGCGGCAGTTTCTGCACGTCGTTCGGGCGCAATAATAGCGGGATGTGGGGGAGTGGGCGCAGTTAATCCCACCTTCCCCCCATGCCTCGCCTCCTCGGCTTTGCCGCACGAGGCTATAAGTAGGGGGACGAGGGGAAGCGGCAGACACTCGCACGCTCCTCCTCTCTCTGCCATCTTCTTCCTCCTTCTTTCCATCGCAGCAGCATCTTATCGCCGCGCCGTCCCACCAATCTTCGCATCACCCCGCAGTTTCGCCGCCGCGGGGCCGTGCTTTCTCCACCGCTGCACCCTTTCTCGCCAGCTTCTCGCCATCATGCAGTACGGCGGAGACTGGGATGGCTCCAACGTCCATATGGACCACATCGACTTCCTCCATAAGACGCGGCGGTTGCCCGCAAGGACCAGGTGCGGGTCCGTCTCGCGCCGGAGAAGGAGATCACGCCGGCGCAGGAGGAAGGCGAGCGGGTAATCTTTCGCTCGCACTTCCTGCGCAGCCTTGGTCTGCCCGCGAGCGTCTTCTTCCGCTCCTTCCTCGAGTTTTATCAACTCCAGCCGCACCACCTCACTCCAAACACGGTGGTGCTGCTGTCCGCCTTCGTCACTCTGTGCGAGGGCTTTCTTGGCGTTCTCCCCACCCTCGAGCTCTGGGGGGAATTCTTCCAAACCAAGCTCGGCACCCGCATGCAGGCGTGTCGGCTCAGAGCGGCGCCTTCATCGCGATGCGGAGGCCGGCAGCCGACAACCCCTTCCCCGTCATCACAGTGATCCAGTCGGTGAAGCGCTGGCAGAAGTCGTACTTCTACGTGAAGAACGTCGCCCCGCAAGGCGACTACGTCAACTTGCTGGCTTACGTAGCCGGCCCGCCGGCTGGTAGGCGGCCCCAGTGGTCCTATCGGGCCATGACGCTGTCGCCGGCTGGAGCCGCCGCCGTCGCACGACTCCGGGTAATGATCCAGTCGGAGGGCCTGACTGGGTCCGACCTGCTGGCCGCCTTCGTCGTGCGCCGGGTGCTCCTGCTTCAAGGCCGCCCTCATCTGATCTGTCAAATGAGCGGCCAACTCGATCTGAGTCGAATGTGCACCAAAGAGATGCCTCATGATGAGGTGGCTCATATGGTGAATTATCTCGCGAACTGCAAGCTCTCCGCAGAGTGGCGGTTTGGCAAGGAGCCGTACTCCCATGCTCATCCCCCGCCTACGGTATGCTTTCTTTATCCATTCTTCTTTTGGTTTTGTCACCAAGTTTTTCTTGGCCGACTCTGACCAGTCGGCACGTCTTGGCAGAGCCCTCTCCTTCGTCCTGCGACCGGGTCAGCGGGGGCGGATCGCCGATTTCTCCCCGACGGGGCGGAGCATGACTTGGAGGACCCCGACTTGGGGGCGGCCGCCATGGACGACAACACCGAGGTGAGAGGTGGCGAAGCAGGCGGCTCCGGGCTTGGAGCCAGCTTCGACGAATGGCCGGATGACGATGAGGCGGAAATCGTCCCACGCCGCCAGCCGGCGTCCGACCATGGCGCGGGTTCCTCCGCCGCGCCGCCTGCTCGGGGCGGCTCGCAGAAGCGCCGGGCCGCGTCGGGCTTGTTCGGCAGGCGGCCGAAGAAGCCCAAGGGCGGGGCGACGGCGACCAGACGGGAAGAGGCGACCGCGCAGGCGGCCCGCTTCCGCAAGGTGGTGAAGCAGCCGCAAACGGTTTCGGCGTAAGTGTAGACTCTTTCACATATTCTTTCTTCTTTTCTTGTCGATTTCTGAATCCTTGTCTTGTCTCAAAAATCAGGGCTCCGCTTTCTCTTGAGCGGGTTGCTGCCGCCTCCATGGTTGGATCGCCGGGAGGATCCGGGAGCACCCGCCGTGTGGATCCCCGCGCCGAGCTTCAAGCGGCGACGGAGCAAAATGCGCGGGAGGCGCGGGAGGAGCGGGAGGTGGAAGAGCTGAGGGCGGCTGCCGCCGAGGCGGCGCAGGAGGAGGCGGAGGAGTCGGCGAAGGCGCGGGCAGACGCGGCGGCTAAGGCGCAGGCGGAGGCTGCAGCCGCAGCGATAGCGGAGGGGGCCTTGTTTGTCACCCCCCTGCATGTCGCGGCGCCCGAGATCCCGGAGCCCCCGCCGGAGAAAGCCGGCGGCGACCTGCCGGGGTTGGAGAGGGAGGACGACGTCATCGTCCAGGAGAGAGAGGCGGCACCGCCCTCGCCGACTGGGGTGGCCCAAGGCAGCCGGCCTAACGCGCCGCCTGCGCAATCGGCTGGAGGCGAGCCGGCTGTGAGGACGGACCTGGTGGTCCGGTCGCCATCACGCCAGCGCGCGGGGAAGGCAACTTCGGCTCCGGACTCGCAGAAGGCCGCGGGCCCCAGCTCGTCGGCCCAGGACGTGGAGACGGCCAGCGCCAGCTCAGGGTGGACGCCAGGTGGTGGGACGGCCGTGGTGAATGTGGTGGCGCAAGAAGTCCGGAACCGGCTTCAGTCCCAGGCCGCAGTACTGAGGCAGTATAATGACGAGTTCCTCGCGACACGGGCGGCCATTCGGGTAAGTCTTCCCGTTTTTTGCTTCTTGATCTTGGTTTCTTCCATGGGGGCGCGTCAGCGCACCCACTGGGTGTAGTCCCCGAGTTCTGAGTCGGCTGCTGAGCAGGCGGCTTGGGACTTCTTAGTAGGCTTTGTTTGCTATCTTGTTCTCATTCACTTCTCTGTCCGACTTGCAGGACTACCACAACCTCCGTGCGGCTGCCTTCAACTCCCAGGCTCGGGAGCTGACCCAGAAGACTGCTGATCTAGCTGAGAGCCGGGGTAAGTTCTTCATCTTTTATCTCACGTGGGGGCGCGTCAGCGCACCCACTTGGTGTAGTCCCCGAGATTCGGGCCGACTGCTGAGTAGTCGGGTCGGATCTTTCTTGACGACTTCTTTCTTATTGCTCTTTTCTTCTCTGCCATATCTGCAGCGGCCAACGCCAAACTGAGGGAGCAGCTGGGTGGGACTCAGGCCGCCCTTCGCGCTAAGGAAGCCGAGTTCGACGCCTTGGCTCAGGAGCGTGACCGCCTAGTCAAGAAGCTGGCCAACCAGGAGGAGAGCCACAAGGCGGCCCTGAAGGCGGTGCAGGATAGCGAGGCCGCCCTCCAAGCCGAATATGAGACCGAGGCGGCGAGCTGGGCCGAGACGAGGCAGTCGTTGATCAACGGCTACGGCCAGATCAAAGACTTGGTTGACGGTAGGCCGCCCTCTTCTTCGTTCCTTGCTTGCCGCTTGCCGTTTGCTTCACTCTCTGACTTGGTATTTTTCTCTTCTTTCTTGTGCAGAGTACTTCCCTGGCAACTCTACTGCCGCCAACCAGGTCAATGAGGCCCACCGCGAGGCGCAAAGGCAGGCTGGCGCTAAGATCGCGCCGAACGCTCGTCGGTCGCTTGAGGAACAGCTCCTGGCGATTCAAGCCCGCCTCCAGCCGGCTCACCGCATGCTCCGTCGGCTTCAGCGTGTTGGGGCGCAAGTGCTGGCCGCTCTCTGGCCCAGCGAGGTGATTCCCCGCACCCCCCAGTCGGACTGCCGAATGGCTGGAGGTAGCGGCCGGCCGCTTTGAGGCCTGGAAGGCTTCTGCGGCTCGGTCAGGCGCCAGGCGGGCACTGGAGTTCGTCAAAGCCTGGTATCCTGAGCTGAGCTTGGACCAGCTGGCCACCTGGCGGCAGGAGGCCGACACGGAGCTGGAGCCGGTGCGGCCGACTATCATCCAGTGTGCCTCGGCGATCGCCGACTACACCGACACCAGCGCCTTTGCTCCTGAGGTGGATGACAACGGCGTTGCCTAGCCGGAGGAGTGGTTCGGGCTGAACCCAGCAGATGGCGAGGACTCGGCGGAGGAGAAAATTATAAACTTTCTGTTAGTGCCATTAGATTTGGGAGTGATTCTTTTTCTTGCTATTTAATATTACTGTGTTTTATCATTATATTCAAAAACAGTTTTTGTTATTTTAGTTTCTAACAAAAAATTCTTTATGATAATTCTTTTTGCTATTAAAGTTTCAAACAAAAAAAGTTCTTTATGAAAATTCCTTTTGCTTTTAATGTTTTGAACAGAAAATACTTTGATAATTTTAGTTGCATAAATTTTATATAATTTTAGTTTCAATAATACTACAGGTTTATAAAAGCTTTTTAGTTGATTCCTTTTGCTATTAGAGTTTCATTAGAGTTTTCTAATTCATTCTGTTTTTCTATTAGAGTTTCATTAAAGTTTTCTAGTTCATTCTTTTTTAGATTAGTTCCACTACTGCAGGATGCTGCTAACGCGACACTACGATCAGAGACCTTTCGACGAAACTGTGTGCGATACCATAATCGCAAACGGTGGTGCAAAAAACGTCAAAAAGGTGCAAAACGTTTGCGATGAAAGATGCATCAAACACGGTTCAGATATTAGTTTCGTGTGCGATGCAGGGCATACGGTTCAGCTCAGTTAACTGTTTGCGATGAGGAGGAACAAAAAAAACGGGCAGTCAGATGGGGGTGTGTGCGATATACAGCATACGGTTCACTCGGATGAACTGTTTGTGATTAGGCAACACAAAAGAAACAGTCAGCCAGATGAAGGTGCGTGTGATATACGGCATGCGGTTCACTCGGATGAACTCTTTGCGTTGAGACATAAGAACAGAAACGGTTCAACTTAACAAGACATGTGTGTTCTATGATGGGATTGCATACAGAACAACAACATATATATATATATATTTAATGTTTTTAACGGGTTGTGGGTTGCGTAGTTGTAAACCTGATATATCTCGATAGGATGATGGGTTGATCTAACGGCTAATGCTCTAGGTGCCAGGGCAACAAGGTGCCCCAGTTATTTTACCTATATATATATATATATATATATATATATATATATATATATATATATATATATATATATATATATATATATATATATATAGACACACACACACAATTATAAGTACATGCTTGCATAACCAAATTAAACATCCACTTACATAGGTGACTACTACAAGCATGGCATTTGCACACACCAAAGTAAACTATTACATGCATAATTACATAGGTGGCTACTACACACATGACATTTCCACACACCAATAAATTAAACTATATATTACATGCACGATTAACTAGCATAAACGATCATCTGATCATCACCAACTTCTTGTGACGCTTGCTTTGCTTGTGGCTCGATCCGGGCTCGTCGATTTGGGTAACGAGGCACTTCCTCATGTCAACGATCCGCATGTGCATATCGTAGCATGTGTACACGCTCTTGGCCACGAACCTGAGGAGAGGTTCATCCAGTTGCCGCATCCAGGCCCCGTGCCAGGATACGGGGCTTGTTCTCTGGGCATCCTGCTTCATCTTTTCATAGTAGGGGTCGATGATGGCCGAGGCGAGTTCGACCACGGAGTCCTTCATGCTGCCCCTGACCTTGTAGTGGTCACGGATTTCGACAAGGTTCTTGCAGGCCAAGCCCATAACACTGAGTGCTTTTACATTGTTGGTGGCTTCCACCATGGCGAACTTGTAGTCGGTGCTGTTGACAAACTGGGCGACGACAACCTTCTCATCTATGACAGGACGACCGACGGTGTACTCAAGGTCGATGCCGACCACCTTGTACTTGTCTCCAGCAAGCAACTGCTCAACGTTGTTGATGTAGTCGTCCACCACGGCCGGGTCGATGGTGTACACCACTGAGAGATCTGTCTCCCTCGCGTGGGTCTCCACTCTATGCTCGCCGAACTCCATTGGAGCGCCGCTGGACATCCCCTCTCTACGTGTCATCGTGGGTGTGCTTTTTGTGTTGTGGGGTGCGATCAAAAGGTTGAAGAGACTAAGGTTATAATGGTCGCGGTAATTAAAGGGGAAGCCAAACGGCCAGGAATATCGACATGCCCTGATGGCAGTTCTAATTTGCAGCGCGTAACTCCATCGTGCCGCACGTAACTGCATCTCATGGTAACGCACGCGGCGCAACCGCATGCATACGGGGCCCCCGACGTGATTGTGCGCATGCCCAACTGTTGGCAGAGTGCGCGCGGAGGGACGCGAGCAGTATATATATATATATATATATATATATATATATATATATATATATATATATCAGTTGAACGCGCAAGGAAAAGTTGTCCACAAGCCGAGCGCGCCGCGGCGCCTAATGGCGGGGTAGACCTTCATTCAAGCCAATCAAAATAAGACTGGAATGGACATGTCTGTATTGAGCAAAGGGATCGCACATGTCTGTATTGTCTGGAACGAGAATGCAATAACAAAATAAGAATTAAGTCCACAATGATGCGATCACAGTGGTGGTTACGGGAGGCAAGAAGAAAGATGCATCCATCAACGTACAACCTCCTTCTCCTCAACTCAGTGCGCCGGCCGGGCCACCGACCAGCGGCTAAGGAGCGGCGGCTTTTGTGGCGAGGTCAAGGTGCCTCTCAGCAAAGGCATCCAAGGCTTCCAGATGGCTGGAGAAGGCCAACGTCGTACCGTCCTCACTGGCCTTGTAGATACCTATTTACATGATTCGCTCGTACACATGGATGTGTAGGTCGACGGTTTCTTCTAGGGTGAGGCACCTCGCGGCGAGCGCGACCTCCAGGTGGACATTCTTCGTGGCGTCGGCGGGCAGTCGCTGTTGGAAATATGCCCTAGAGGCAATAATAAATGGTTATTATTATATTTCTTTGTTCATGATAATTGTCTATTGTTCATGCTATAATTGTGTTATCCGGAAATCGTAATACATGTGTGAATACATAGACCACAACGTGTCCCTAGTAAGCCTCTAGTTGACTAGCTCGTTGATCAACAGATAGTCATGGTTTCCTGACTATGGACCTTGGATGTCATTGATAACGGGATCACATCATTAGGAGAATGATGTCATGGGCAAGACCCAATCCTAAGCATAGCTCAAAGATCGTGTAGCTCGTTTGCTAGAGATTTTCCAATGTCAAGTATCTTTTCCTTAGACCATGAGATCGTGCAACTCCCGGATACCGTAGGAGTGCTTTGGGTGTGCCAAACGTCACAACGTAACTGGGTGACTATAAAGGTACACTACGGGTATCTCCGAAAGTGTCTGTTGGGTTGGTACGGATCGAGACTGGGATTTTTCACTCCGTATGACGGAGAGGTATCTCTGGGCCCACTCGGTAATGCATCATCATAATGAGCTCAATGTGACTAAGGAGTTAGTCACGGGATCATGCATTGCGGTACGAGTAAAGAGACTTGCCGGTAACGAGATTGAACAAGGTATTGGGATACCGACGATCGAATCTCGGGCAAGTAACATACCGTTTGACAAAGGGAATTGTATACGGGATTGATTGAATCCTCGACATCGTGGTTCATCCGATGAGATCATCGTGGAACATGTGGGAGCCAACATGGGTATCCAGATCCCGCTGTTGGTTATTGACCGGAGAGGCGTCTCGGTCATGTCTGCATGTCTCCCGAACCCGTAGGGTCTACACACTTAAGGTTCGGTGACGCTAGGGTTGTAGAGATATGAGTATGCGGAAACCCGAAAGTTGTTCGGAGTCCCGGATGAGATCCCGGACGTCACGAGGAGTTCCGAAATGGTCCGGAGGTGAAGAATTATATATAGGAAGTCCAGTTTTGGCCACCGGGAATGTTTCGGGGGTTATCGGTATTGTACCGGGACCACCGGAAGGGTCCCGGGGGTCCACCGGGTGGGGCCACCTATCCCGGAGGGCCCCATGGGCTGAAGTGGGAAGGGAACCAGCCCTTAGTGGGCTGGGGCGCCCCCCATGGGCCTCCCCCCTGCGCCTAGGGTTGGAAACCCTAGGGTGGGGGGGCGCCCCACTTGACTTGGGGGGGAAGCCACCCCCCCTCTTCCCCTTGGCCGCCGCCCCCCATGTAGATGGGTCTTGGCCGGCGCCCCCCTCCCAGGGGGCCCATATAAAGGGGGGGAGGGCAGCAACATTGCAGCCTTGGGCGCCTCCCTCCTCCCCTGCTACACCTCTCCCTCTCGCAGAAGCTCGGCGAAGCCCTGCCGAGATCCCGCTACATCCACCACCACGCCGTCGTGCTGCTGGATCTCCATCAACCTCTCCTTCCCCCTTGCTGGATCAAGAAGGAGGAGACGTCGCTGCACCATACGTGTGTCGAACGCGGAGGTGCCGTCCGTTCGGCACTCGGTCATCGATGATTTGGATCACGGCGAGTACGACTCCGTCAACCACGTTCATTGGAACGCTTCCACTCGCGATCTACAAGGGTATGTAGATGCACTCCTTTCCCCTCGTTGCTAGTATACTCCATAGATGGATCTTGGTGATGCGTAGAAAATTTTAAAATTCTGCTATGATTCCCAACAGTCGCAGGGCCACTAGTGCTTGAAAGAGGTTCCGACCATGCAGGCCGATTAGGGTGGCAGGCAATGAGGAGCCCGGGCGCGCGGGCTAGAGGAGTACGACGATGTCGTCCGCGAGCTTCTTGGCGACGGTGAACCTGCTGGTGGTGCGAACGATCATCTGGTCCAACTGAGAGTCGTAGCTGGCTTCGACGGCGGCCATCCACTAGCCGGTCGCCAACACAGTATGGAGACAATCCACTGTGCCATGCTGCAGGCCGGCGTCGTGGACCATCTGGCACAGCCGCTGGCGGCTCGCGTGCATCGCCGCCATGGTTCTGGAGTGAGCACTTTTGCGCTCATTAGTGTAGGTGCTTAGACAAATGCTTAGGTGCGTACGATGTGGTAGATGCATTGGAATGGAGGAGCGCCTTTATATGAGTGCAAACTGCATTGCATTCACATCGTGCTGCCTCCTTTCCCGGTCCTCCCATTACTTCCCTGATGCATTCACACGATGCTAATTGAAGGAGGATGCATCATTGGCCGTTCAACATTTCGGGAACCGCTACCCTCTCCCTTGTCTGCATTAAAGCCGTATCGGGAACTGCGCCGCCCGCTGTCAAATCAAATAGTACTGCGCCACCTGCTGCACGCCTGGCTGAACACGCCTCCTCGCCTCCATCTATCCTTAATTACTGAATTTTAGTTGCAAAAATTAGATACTGCTAGTGATTTTTAGCTTCATATTTTGACAAATCACAGTGTTACAAGGTTGGCAAATGGAAATGTTACTAGATCAAGAAATGTCAATCTTTCTAGTTTGACAAATGGCAACATACCCAATATGACAGATGCAAATCACACCAAATTGTTTGTAAGTGGTTTACACGGGTCATCCGAAAGAACCTTTTGTGTTCAAGAGATGCACAAATCCTGCTCTCACTTTGCATACAGGTGTTCTATCTGAAACATTTGCTTTCAAGAGCCATTAAAACCAAGACACGTGGCGTCATGTGAATGGTTAACAGAACACACATGGTTTGAATTATACAAACGTTTGAGATATTAAAGTGGCAGCTATTTTTTCAAAATGCCTTTGTTGGTTGTTATTCGAGTGCGCCTTCTCTCAAAATGGACACAAAAAATACCATAGCATGTCGGGTGCCGCTCCATGATAGCACGCCAAGTTTCATGAATTTTAGACAAGTTTTAGATTTACTAGAATTTAAAAACCAGGTATCTCAATGTTTGCGGTCGAGTGGCGGTGGTAGGGTGTTTGACATTCATTCTTATTTCGTGCATGGGACCTAAGCGTACACCCAAGGACAAAGATTTGATTTTTCAACCAATTTATCTGGACTGGAGCATGTGCATGTAGTTCAAATTTGAATTATACACATAAATGCATTGAAAACTTACTTAATGCATAAAAATGTCCAAACGGACCCCGAAAAATCACAAAAAATAACACAACACTCCTGTTGTTCTATGTTGACACGAGAAAAAATTTGAAAGCAATAAGAGGCAATGGATATTGTTTCGTCCCCAAAGGTGAGGCGTTCCCTACAGAAACCATCATGCTTGTTCTGAAAAGCTCTGGTTTTTGTGAGAAGCATATACCCAAACCTGCCGCAAATGGGACAAAAAATTTACCACAACATGTTGATGCTGCTCCATGATAGCATGCCAAGTTTCATGAATTTCAGACGAGTTTTGGATTTACTAGAATTTAAAAACCAGGTATCTCAATGTTTGCGGCCGAGTGACGGTGGCAAGGTGTTTGACATTCATTCGCATTTCTTGCATGGGACCTAAGAATGCACCCAAGGACAAAGATTTGATTTTTCAACCAATTTATATGCACTGGAGCATGTGCATGTAGTTCAAATTTGAATTATGCACATAAATGCATTGAAAACTCACTTAATGCATAAAAATGTCCAAACGAACCCTGAATAATTCCAATTCTTTTATGATCACTGCAGATAAAAGGTCTAGCAATTCAAACCCCGTCCATGGCCGCAGTCACCCCATTATGTAATTCAAATCAAGACGAAAAATCAAGTAGATCCCACAGAGTTTATTATAACCAACCGTGTGAGATGCAGCACAAAATATCTTGGAGCACTGTCGGAGTATAGTACGCATACGGGTTACGCGAGAAGGTGCGACGACTATAGTCCATAGCCTGCTCTGAATAAGGGACCATGTCTGATGACACTTTGCGCGCCAATTTTTTCGCTGAAGCGATTCCAAATTTTCGGCTTCCGCGGAAATATCTACCTCCCTGCCCCCTCCCCCTTACCAAAAGCCACATTTCCCCTGTTTTCGCCTTCCCTTCCAAGTTGAAACCTTCACTCCTTGCTTGCAGCGCCGACTCCTCGCTGGCGAGCCTCCTTCACGCTGCTCGGCCTCGCCTATCCAGGCAGGTAATCCACACCCGACCCCCATCCTCCTCCTCCTTCCACATCCCACATGCCCCGACCGCCGGCGCGAGCGCGACACCTTCCACCCAAATCATCGACCCCTCCACCAAATAAGCACCGGCCTAACCCATGGTGCACGCAGTATAGCCAGGATCTCAAGGAGCATTTCGCAGCGGAGAAGCATATCGCGGTCGCATGCGCGGATGAGGTCGCCTTGGCTGCCATTCGTGCCGACCCCCAGATCTTGGAGGAGCACCTCGCCGTCGAGGCCACTGTTGACGCCTCGCGCGCCGACGCCGCGACGCGGTTGGCTGCTTTAAACGACAGTTCATGGCGTTTTCTCGAGGCCACCGTCGGTGCCTTCGACGAAGACTACGAGGTGTTTTCTCAGCGTGCACGTGCTTACCTCATCTCGAGAGCCAGCATGTTGGTGCCTTGTGCGGCTCAGGCAACTCACCACTACAAGCAGGGCACCCATGATGCGGAGGCCTCGTCCTCTTACATGTCGAAGGAGCCAATCGTCATCGATATCACCAACAATGAGGAGTAGCTTGTCTTATTAGCTCACTATAAGGACCCATGTTCAGTTTGCTAGCTATTGCCTTTCCTTAACAAACTCTAGTGAATTGTGCTATCTACTTCTACCATGCAATCTTCTGCTATAGTGTATATGTTCTATATGTCGTGCAATGTGGTGCTCAGTTAACTGCTTGGTTCAATTCTGCAAATGTGATGTTCAATTCTTCAGGGTGCAATATTTCAAAGTTGTTAAGCACGCTTGGTTTGGTTAATTGTCTGATCTTCTATTGCGAGTATGTTATATTGTGCAATGTGGTGCTTAGTTAATGTTTGCTTCATTTGTTGTGGTGTTTAGTTAACTGCTTGGTTCAATTCTGCAATGCGATGTTCAACTGTTGTGGCTACATTCTGTTATTGTATACCAAATAAATCGAATTGGTTGTACTAAATACATGATAAACAAATACAATTGCTATATTTCGAAGTTGTTAAGCATACTTGGTTTGGTTAACTGTCTGATCTTCTATTAGGAGTATGTTATATTGTGCAATGTGGTGCTCAGTTAACGTTTGGTTCATTTGTTGTGGTGTTTAGTTAACTACTTGGTTCAATTCTGCAATGCGATGTTTAATTGCTGTGGCTGCGTTCTCTTATTGTATACCATGTGAGGAATAAATCGAATTTGGTTGCACTTAATACATGAGAAACATATACAAGTGCTATATTTCCTAGTTCTTTATCATGCTTGGTTTGGATAAGTGGGTTTTCCATGTGGCTTGAATTAATCTGATGAATCTGCAATGTGCTTATTTTTCATCAACATATTTTACTGATAGCATGCGAACCTTTACTGAACCTGATGACTAACTACCTTATATTTGTTGCAGGGAAACAATGGGAAGCACTGAGGTTTACAATATGGTACTAACTATTATACCTTGCCTTTTTTATTCCTTTGCCCCATTTCCAATATAGAGAAGATATTTATGCACATCCTTGTTTTCAGGGTTCACTGATGATTACCTCTCAAACCACCTCTGTGGTCAGGAGGTGAGGAAAGTTTTCATACAACACCCACGGTTCAATATTTATGTGTTCCTGAAGAGGTCGAAGGATGGACGGTCAATCATCCACAGGCACTGGCCTAAAGTTGCAAAGACCTTCAACATGAATGAAGGCTCAATATTCGCCTTCCGCTTCAGCAGTTTTCAGATGTGATGCATCTCTCTATCTACCGTCTATGATGCTAATTTTGAAAGGTTCAAGATGTTTCATGTGAAACTTGCTGCTGGTGCAGTTGTGTAATGGGGTAGCTGAGTGCTACAGCTATATCATGTTGTAGTCCGATGTGTTTCAATTATGAAATCATGCTTCCTTAATATGGAAATGGAATACATTATGTGCTTAATATGAATGTCAATTAGATTAGTAAATGGATAATTAATAATAGGGAAATTAGCCCTCTAATTGGCCAGTTAGCTTGCTAATTGGGTTTTCCTATTGCAAACAGTTAATGAGAAAACACCGTGGGCGATGACCTCAGGCAACGCACACAGTTTCTAGGAATAAACCGTGTTGGATCAATGAACAATCACACACGACATTATCTTGAAAACTGTTTGCGTTACACCACCTTGCGCAAACGTTTTCCTTGGAGTGACTGTGTGGGATGTATATACGAACGGAAACGTTTAGCGGTGACTGACTGTGTGGGATGTACTTACGACCGGAAATGATTTCGCCTGTATAATTGTATTTTTTTAGCACTACTGTACGTATTTCTGTATTTGAGTGCTCACCGGTCTCACACGACCTCATTTTGTCAAGCGTGTGTGCCAGGAGGGCATATCCTCAACGGTTTCTGGGTCGTGTGGGAAGGACCCCCCTATCGCCCACACTCACTAGGTGACGGTTCCGAACGTCGTCGCGGAAAGGGGTTAAAAACCCTTTCTATAGCACCGACGTGTACCAATGTTCATTCTTTGAGCTAAATGACCCTGAAATTGAAAAGCACTTCAGATGAACTCTGAAGAGGTTGAAAATTGGCATGATATCATCATTTCACCCACGTAGCATGTGCTAAAAAGTTGAGAGGGTTACGGCAAAAACTGGATGCACTTCATGTACAAAACGGACAATCTCTTTCGAAGTATCAGGGTTTCATACGGAAACTCGTCTGTTACAAAAGGCATTTCATTTTTTGAACTTATTTGAATTCCAGAATTTTTGTGTGTTCAAAATGAACCATTCAAAGCCACATCATCAATTTTCAACCCTTTCTGACTTCATCTGTTATTTTTCATGCATTTACTGATTTTTTTGAGCTAAATGACCCTGAAATTGAAAAGCACTTCAGATGAACTCTGTAGAGGTTGAAAATTGGCATGGTATCATCATTTCACCCACATAGCTTGTGCTAAAAAGTTGAAAGGGTTACGACAAAAACTGGATGCACTTCGTGTACAAAACAGACAATCTCTTTCGAAGTAACAGTGTTTCATACGGAAACTCGTCTGTTAAAAAAGGCATTTCATTTTTTTGAATTTATTTTAACTCCAGACTTTTTGTGTGTTGAAAATGAACCATTCAAAGCCACATCATCAATTTTCAACCCTTTCCGACTTCAACTGGTATTTTTCATGCGTTTACTAATTTTTTTGAGCTAAATGACCCTAAAATTGAAAAGCACTTCAAATGAGCTCTGAAGAGGTTGAAAATTGGCATGCTATCATCATTTAACCCACATATCATGTGCTAAAAATTGAGAGGGTTAAGGCAAAATTGGATACACTTCATGTACAAATCGGACAATCTCTTTCGAAGTATCAGGGTTTCATACGGAAACTCGTCTGTTACAAAAGGCATTTCATTTCTTCACATGTAACTGCAGTGATATTCTAGATCAAAGGCATCAACATAATAGTTGTGGAGAGAAAGTCTTCACTTTTTCTTCGCTTGTGTTCTTTGCTTATTGTGCTATAACCATGGATATTCTTCATCGCTTAATAGGGTGCTTGATTGAGCCTTGACTTTGAAGCGAGGAATTTCATGAAAATTCTCATAATCTTCAGACATGTCTATCTTGCCCTCCAATCCCACGATGTCTCTTTTTCCTGAAAGAACTATGTGGCGCTTTGGCTCGTCGTATGATGTATTCGCTTCCTTATCTTTTCTTTTTCTCGGTTTGGTAGACATGTCCTTCACATAGAAAACCTGCGCCACATCATTGGCTAGGACGAATGGTTTGTCTGTGTACCCAAGATTGTTCAGATCCACTGTTGTCATTCCGTACTATGGGTCTTCTTGTACCCCGCCTCCTGACAGATTGGCCCATTTGCACTTAAACAAAGGGACCTTAAAATCATGTCCGTAGTCAAGTTCCCATATGTCCACTATGTAACAATAATATGTGTCATTTCCCCTCTTGGTTGCTGCATCAAAGCGGACACCGCTGTTTTGGTTGGTGATCTTTTGATCTTGGGCGATTGTGTAAAATGTATTCCCATTTATCTCGTATCCTTTGTAAGTCAATACAGTCGAAGATGGTCCCCTGGACAACGAGTACAGCTCATCAGAAATAGTGTTGTCACCTCTGAGACCTGTTTCCATCCAACTGCCGAAAGTCCTGATGTGTTCACATGTAATCCAGTCGTCACACTCCTCCGGGTGTTTGCAGCGCAGAGTATTCTTGTGTTCATCGACATACGGGGTCACCAAGGTAGAGTTCTGTAGAACCGTGTAGTGTGCTTGAGACCAAGAATGCTCGCCCCTACACATTATTGAGTCCCCTCCTAGCTTGCCTTTTCCAATCAGTCTCCCCTCATACCGCGACTGAGGGAGACCAATCTTCTTAAGGCCAGGAATGAAGTCAACACAAAACCCAATGACATCGTCTGTTTGATGGCCCATGGAGATGCTTCCTTCTGGCCAAGCGCGGTTACATATTGTGTAGAAATACGGGGCCTAGAATGACAATCTCGTCGACTAGATGAACTAGGACGTGCGTCATGATATTGAAGAAGGATGGTGGGAACACCAGCTCGAAACTAACAAGACATTGCCACATCACTCCTTAGCCTTGGTTCTGGAACTTTTTCTTTACCATATTTATTATTCCCTTTATATTCGACGAGAAGCCAGACGGGACCTTCATACTGAGCAGGCATTTAAAGAAGATTTCCTTCTCTTGTTTGGTAAGAGCGTAGCTGGCAGGACCTTCATACTGCTTTGGAGGCATGTCATCTTTTTCGTGCAAAGGTTGGAGGTCCTCCCGTGCATACGGTGTATCTTTTGTCTTCCCATACACCCCCAAGAAGCCTAGCAGGTTCACGCAAAGGTTCTTCGTCACGTGCATCACGTCGATTGAAGAGCGGACCTCTAGGTCTTTCCAGTAGGGTAGGTCCCAAAATATATATTTCTTCTTCCACATGGGTGCGCGTCCCTCAGTGTCATTCGGAATACATAGTCCGCTAGGACCCTTTCCAAAGATTACGTACGAGATCACCGGTACACATGGTGGGCTTCTTCCGATGATCTGCCTCGCCTTTGAAATGCTTGCCTTTCTTTCGACATTGATGGTTGGTCGGAAGAAATCGACGATGCCCCAGGTACACATTCTTCCTGCATTTGTGCAGGTATATACTTTCGGTGTCAGCTAAACAGTGCGTGCATGCATGGTATCCCTTGTTTGTCTGTGCTGAAAGGTTACTGAGAGTAGGCCAATCATTGACGGTTACAAACAGCAATGCATGCAGGTCAAATTCCTCCTGTCTGTGCTCATCCCACACACGTACACCCTTTCCATTCCACAACTGTAAAATTTCTTCAACTAATGGCCTTAGGTACACATCAATGTCGTTGCCGGGTTGCTTAGGGCCTTGGATGAGAACTGGCATCATAATAAACTTCCGCTTCATGCACATCCAAGGAGGCAGGTTATAGATACATAGAGTCACGGGCTAGGTGCTATGATTGCTGCTCTGCTCCCCGAAAGGATTAATGCCATCCGCGCTTAAACCAAACCATACGTTCCTCGCGTCACCTGCAAACTCCTCCCGGTACTTTCTCTCGATTTTTCTCCACTGCGACCCGTCAGCGGGTGCTCTCAACTTCCCGTCTTTCTTAAGGTCCTCTCTGTGCCATCGCATCAACTAGGCATGATCTTTGTTTCCAAACAGACGTTTCAACCGTGGTATTATACGAGCATACCACATCACCTTTGCAGGAACCCTCTTCCTGGGGGGCTCGTCGTCAACATCACCAGGGTCATCTCGTCTAATCTTATACCGCAATGCACCGCATACCGGGCATGTGTTCAAATCCTCAGATGCACCACGGTAGACGATGCAGTCATTAGGGCATGCATGTATCTTCTGCACCTCCAATCCTAGAGGGCATACGACCTTCTTTGCTGCATATGTACTGTCAGGCAATTCATTATCCTTTGGAAGCTTCTTCTTCAATTTTTTCAGTAGCTTCTCAAATCATTTGTCAGGCACACCATTCTCTGCCTTCCACTGCGGCAATTCTAGTACGGTACCGAGCTTTGTGTTGCCATCTTCGCAATTGGGGTACAACCCTTTTTTGTGATCCTCTAACATGTGATCGAACTTCAGCTTCTCCTTTTCACTTCCGCACTGTCTCTTTGCATCAACAATGACCCATCGAAAATCATCAGCTTCCCCCATTGCAGCATCACTGTATTCAGGGGGCACATAGTTGTCATCATCCTCTTCTTCTTCGATGTCTTCCATCATAACCCCTATTTCTCCGTGCTTGGTCCACACATTATAGTGTGGCATGAAACCCTTATAAAGCAGGTGGGTGTGAAGTATTTTTCCGTCAGAGTAAGACTTCGTATTCCCACATATAGGGCATGGACAACACATAAAACCATTCTGCTTGTTTGCCCCAGGCACTTCAAGAAAATTATGCATGCCCTTAATGTACTCGGAGGTGTGTCTGTTACCGTACATCGATTGCTGGTTCATCTGCGTGCATTATATATAATTAAGTGTGTCAAAAACCATTACAGAACATCATGAATACATAAGTGACCAAATTAATAGAAGTTCATCATCACATTAAAACCAAAGTACATACATAGTTCGCATTGAACAACATATATCTCTCCAGAGCATCTAATTAAACCATACATTGAAACTATGTAAAACATTTCAATGCAACAACAAATGCGATCATAATCGCAACCAAGGTAACAATTGATAATCCCCAAGTGCAGGGGATCATCGTAGCAATTCCCAAAGGTGGAAGTGATAAGTATGGAGTGTCGAACCCACAAGGAGATAAAGGTAACATCAATATTCTCTCAAGTCCTATCTTCCACTGATACGACTCTACGTACACCGAACGTTTGCTTCCAACTAGAAATGTTGTGGGTATGAAGAGGATAACTTTGCATGATATCAGAGAGCTAAAACATAAAAGTACGTGATTTATCATAAAGTTAGAATATATTAGTAAATATTATAAATAGCGAGTGTGGAATAATGATGGGTCGGTGTGCGGAATTATCCTAGGCAATCGTTAACAAGACCGATGGTCGTCATTGCAATTTCATATGAGGGAGAGGCATAAGCTAACATACTTTCTCTTTTTGGATCATATGCACTTATGATTGGAACTCTAGCAAGCATCCGCAACTACTAAAGATCATTAAGTTAAAACCCAACCATAGCATTAAAGCATCAAGTCCCCTTTATCCCATACGCAACAACCCCCTTACTCAGGTTTATGGTTCTGTCACTCAAGCAATCCACTATCAGCGAATCATGAACGTATTGCAACACCCTACAGCGGGAATCCCTCACGCTTGCGCAACACGGAGGGCACAATAGGACAGCACCAAAATAAAACATACAACTCATACCAATCTAGATCATCCATCAACCCAAAGACAAAGGATATCTACTCAAAACATCATAGGATGGCAACACATCATTGGATCAGAATATGTGGCATAAAGCACCATGTTCAAGTAGGGATTACAACGGGGTGCGGGAGAGTTGACCACGTAAAAAGATGAGGATGGTGATGATGGTGGTGATGTTGATGAAGACGATCACCGCGGCAATGATTCCCCTCCCGATGGCACTCCGGCGCCACCAAGAGAGAGGAGGAGAGGTTCTCCCCCTTGTGCTTCCTCCTCCATGGCCTCCCCCCTAGATGGGGAGAGGTTCTCCCTCTGGTCCTTGGCCTTCATGGCGATGATGGCTCCTCCGGGATCCTCCTCCATGGCCTCCGATGATGAATGCCCCCTCGGGCAGGGTGCCAGAGAGGGCCTAGATTGATTGCTCGTGGCTACAGAGGCTTGCGGCGGCGGAACTTCCGATCTAGGTTATTTTCTGGGGGGTTTTGTATTTATAGGAAATTTTGGCATCGGTTTTGATGAGGACATAGACCTGGGGTAGGGCAATAGACCTGACCTATACCTCCTACCTAAGGTCCTTGTCCTAGAAGCAAGGAGGTTGAAGAGTAAATAGAGGGGACCCAACAAAGGTGTCGAGTGTAATCCACTCGACCTACCATTCACTCGGAGACCCCCCCTTTTGTTTCTGTCACTCGAACCACTCGACGTGCAGAAGACCTAAAGCCACTCCGCGCAGCAATGGTCGGGCATTTACTCTTAGACCTAATAGTCATTTATATTACTTTACTACAGACGTTACCTGTAACGCTCCTGCTTTATGAACATTGAACTCCTTGTAACGTGGGCTGGCCGGGGTCCTGGCGCACTCTATATAAGCCACCCCCCTCCACTGGCACAAGGGTTCACACCCCTGTAACACACACACATATAATCCAGTCGACCGCCTCCGGGCTCCGAGACGTAGGGCTGTTACTTCCTCCGAGAAGGGCCTGAACTCGTAAAACTCATGCATACAGCTTCTCCATAGCTAGGACCTTGCCTTTACATCCCTACCCCCATTCTACTGTCAGACTTAGAACCACGACAATTTTTACGATCCCCATCAGCATGGTTTCAGGCAGAGGATTGACCGAGGGCCGCGAGATCCGTCTCGGCGCGCTCGTGTTCGTCGCAGACGACTCCGCTTGGCTCCAAGAGGCTCCACTCGACGTCGAGGCGCTCCGCGTCCGCGGGGCAACGCACTTTCGTGCGTGCATCCGCGGCGTCCTCCTGCGGCAACCGTCGACCCAGTATCGGTCGGCTCCTGTGGCGTCTTCACTCCCTGCAGCCCGCCGGCACAAGCGTTCCGGTCGGTCGAGGCTCCAGCGGTGGGTGAGGCACGCGGTGGCTCGCTAGTCGGCCACCCCTCAAGTCGCGACAATCGAGCCCGACGAAACTCTCTACGGCCTGTTCGACTGGCTCCGTTGAGACCGCATCCGAGTGCGACAGCAGTGACCCTGCGGCGGAAGTCCTGATGGTCAACGGACCGCGCTGTCCTCCTGGCTTCCCCCGTGTCGACGATGGTGATGGCGGAGGCGATCCGTCGCATGCCCATGAGGAGTACCGCTCCGAGCCCCTTTCTTCGCAGCAGAGGGAAGAGCTTCGCCGCCGTAACATGGATGCACTTCACACTCCTATCGTTGGAGAAACCCCCGAGGCCCAGTCCTAAGAGGAGGTGCGCCTGGCCAACTTGGTTGAGCGCACTCGACTGGAGTTCTCCAGCACGCACTCGACGAGCGTGCTCGGCAGCGAGTTCCTGAATCCAGTCGACATCAACTCTTTCCGCCTCCAACCCAGCTATATCGAACTCCGATCCAGAATCTCACAGCTGCTGCCCGAATAGAAGAGTTGATTCAGCCTTCCTAGTCGGAGGCTGGTAGGGGTTTGATGCAGATCCGGGCTTTGCTCCGGGCGGCGGGGGAGCAGAACACAGCTGTGTCACAGTCTCAGAATAGGATTCATAGTAGGTCTGTGATGGCAGATACAGTTCAGTCGACTCATAGCCCGAGATCGCCTCCAAGGCGTGAGGGATGTGGAGATCGACAGGATCAGTACAGGAACCGTGAGTAGTACGATCGTCGTCGAGTAACCACGCCTCCCCCAAGGAGTGGGTCATACGCGCCTCGGTAACACGATGACAGACGCCCTCACAGTGGTGGGCAAAGGATTCCAGTCGACCCCCGGGAGCCGGGCTTTGACGCGAGATCCATTCTCATTCAAGGTCTGGTTGATAGGAATAGAGCACACAGAGATGGCCACGATAGAGATTACCCGACCGGCAGGAGGGTGCATGTTTCAGGTCCCGAGTGTTTCAGCAGAGCCATCAGAGCAGCAGTGATTCCTCCCAACTTCAGGTTGGCGACTGGAGTCAGCAAGTTCACTGGTGAATCCAAGCCTGACTCTTGGCTTGAAGACTACCGAGTGGCTGTGTAGATTGGTGGTGGTAAATGACGAAGTGGCCATGAAGCACCTTCCTCTGATGGTAGAGGGCTCGGCCAGAGCGTGGTTGAATCAGCTAGCACCTGGCAGTATTTGTAGCTGCGAAGAGCTTGCCCGACTATTTGTCAGAACATTTGAAGGTACATGCAAACAGCCAGCAGGGCTGACAGAGCTACAGTCTTGTGTGCAGAACTCGAATGAAACTTTGATAGATTATATCCAGAGATGGATCACGTTGCACCACACGGTGGAGAATGTGTCTGATCACCAAGCAGTTTGTGCCTTCAAGGAAGGCGTCAAGTATTGGGAATTGAATCTGAAGTTCGGTCGGACCGGAGATATGTCTCTGAGTCGAATGATGGAAATTGCCACCAAGTATGCTAATGGTGAAGAGGAGGATCGGCTCCTGAGTGGCAAGCACAAAACAGTCGCCCACGAAGTCGGGGGAGGGAACTCCAGTCGGAAGCAGAAGCGCAAAGCCGAGCCAGCTGCTCCCGGAGAAGCCTTAGTCGTGACTCAAGGAAAGTTCAAGGGGAAGCCCAAAGGGCCATGGAACCCCAAGAAAGTAAAAGATCAAGATGGAAATGATGTGTTGGATTTACCGTGCCACATTCACATCAAAAAAGATGAGGAGGGTAATCTCATTTACCCGAAGCATACCACTCGACAATGTCGTCTCCTAATCCAGCAATTCCGAGAGAAACAGCCCAAAGAGAAGGAGAAAGAATCAGACAAGGTTGAGAATAAGGAAGAGAACGATGATGGTTACCCCCACGTCAATTCAACTTTGATGATTTTTGCTGTTGTTGACTGAAAGTCATCAACAGAGAAGTGAAGATGGTCGCCCCAGCGACGCCCAGTTATTTGAAGTGGTCTCAGACTACCATTACATTCGACCAGTCTGATCACCCAACACACATAGCCACCCCTGGGAGGCAAGCGTTGGTGGTCGACCCAGTCGTCGAAGGCACTTGGTTGACTAAGGTTCTTATGGATGGTGGCAGCGGCCTGAATATACTGTATGCAGAGACCTTGAAAGAAATGGGCATTCCGATGTCCAGACTCAGTGAAAGCCATATGAGTTTCCATGGAGTTATTCCTGGCAAGAAGGCTGAATCACTCGGCCAGATCGCCCTTGATGTGGTTTTCGGTGATTCCAAGAATTACCGCAAAGAAAAGTTGACGTTTGAAGTCGTCGATTTCCAGAGTGCTTATCATGCTATCCTGGGCTGGCCGGCTTATGCACGTTTTATGGCTCGACCATGCTATGTGTACCTCAAATTGAAGATGCCTGGTCCCAAAGGAGTGATCACTATCACTGGCAATCGGAAGAAGGCAGAAGAGTGCTTCCAGAAGGGCTCAAAGATCGCCGATGCACAAATGGCAGTAGTGGAATTGCAAGAGTATCAAAAGAACGCAGATCCGAGTGATTTGTTGTGAGCAAAGAAGCCTGCCATGGATTCAACATTTCAGTCGTCTGGTGAGACGAAGCCGATTCATATTCACCCGACCGATGCCAATGCTGCTCCAACTCACATTTCGACAACGCTCGACTCCAAATAGGAAGAAGCACTCATCCAGTTCCTCCGCGAGAATTGGGACATCTTTGCATGGAAACCTTCTGACATGCCGGGTGTTGCCAGGGGGCTGGCTGAGCACCGTTTGTGAGTCGACCCAAAAGTGAAACCAGTCAAAGAACATCTTCGACGGTCCGCCGTACAGAAGAGAAAAGCGATCGGTGAAGAAGTAGCTCGGCTCCTAGCAGCTGAGTTTATCCGAGAGATTTACCACTCCGAGTGGCTAGCCAATGTTGTCATGGTCCCCAAGAAGGACGACTCACTTCGCATGTGCATTGACTTCAAGCATATCAATCAGGCCTGCCCGAAAGATCACTTTCCTCTACCCCGCATCGATCAAATAGTCGACTTGACTGCAGTGTGTGAGCGCTTGTCCTTTTTGGACGCTTATTCCGGGTATCATCAGATCCGACTGTATGGACCCGATGAGATAAAAACAGCTTTCATCACTCCATTTGGGTGCTTCTGTTATGTCACCATGCCATTCGGCCTGAAGAATGCTGGAGCTACATTCATGAGGATGATTCAGAAGTGTTTACTCACTCAAATCAGTCGGAATGTGTTAGCATACATGGATGACATTGTGGTCAAGTCACGTAAAGGTTCTGACCTGCTGGCTGACCTTGCTGAAACTTTTGCCAACCTCAGAAGGTATGATATCAAGCTTAATCCATCAAAGTGCACATTCGGAGTTCCGGGCGGAAAATTACTCGGTTTTCTCGTTTCCGAACGAGGGATCGACGCTAACCCAGAGAAAGTTGGTGCCATTCTCCGAATGAAACGCCCTGTGCGCGTGCACGATGTTCAAAAGCTTACAAGTTGTTTGGCCGCCTTAAGTCGATTCATTTCTCGCCTCGGTGAAAAGGCATTGCCTCTTTACCGACTGATGAAGAAGTCTGATAAGTTCGAGTGGACTCCTGAAGCTGATGCAGCATTTGCAGAGCTCAAAGCACTGTGCTTTCCACCCAGCCAGTGCTTGCTGCCCCAATCAGCAAAGAGCCTTTACTGCTTTACATTGCAGCCACTGGACAAGTCGTCAGTACAGTACTTACGGTCGAGCTGGAAGCAGAAGGAAAAGCCTATAAAGTTCAGCGCCCAGTATATTATGTTTCTGAAGTTTTGACTCGATCAAAGCAAAGATATCCACATTATCAGAAGCTTGTTTATGGGATTTATATGACCACGAAGAAGGTTGCACATTATTTCTCTGACCACTCCATTACAGTCGTCAGCGACGCTCCATTAATTATCAGAGATTCTGAACAACATAGATGCAACTGGTCGAGTGGCAAAGTGGGCGATTGAACTTCTTCCCTTGGATATCAAGTTCGAGGCAAAGAAAGCTATCAAGTCCCAAGCAATAGCAGATTTCCTCGCCGAGTGGATCGAACAGCAACTGCCGACTCAAGTCCACTCAGAGCACTGGACCATGTTCTTTGATGGTTCCAAGATGCTGAATGGTTCCGGTGCTGGGGTGGTACTGGTATCCCCCCGAGGAGACAAGCTCAGATATGTTCTCCAGATTCATTTTGAATCCTCCAATAACGAAGCGAAATATGAAGCACTCTTATATGGGTTACGTATGGCCATCTCACTCGACGTCCGTCGCCTCATGGTCTACGGTGACTCAGATTTGGTAGTCAATCAAGTGATGAAGGAGTGGGACGTCAGAAGCCCAGCTATGACTGGTTACTGCAATGCAGTGAGGAAGTTGGAAAAGTAGTTTGAGGGGTTAGAGCTCCGTCATATACCCCAACCGAAAAATCAAGCAGCCGATGATTTGGCAAAGATAGGTTCCGAGAGGGAAGCCATTCCCAGCAACGTGTTTTTGGAACACATTCATACATCTTCAGTTCAAGAAGATCCTTTCACTGAAGAGCCCCCGCAGCCTAAGAGCGCCACAGATCCGACTGAAGTCGAAGTCCCAGCCGTGGTCGACCTGATCATGGAGGTTTTGGTCATCACTCCCGACTGGACAGTGCCATACATTGCATATATCCTTAGGAAAGAACTCCCAGAGGATGACGAAGAGGCTCGACAGATCGTCCGTCGATCCAAAGCCTTTACTGTGATAAAAGGACAACAGTTTAGGGAAAGTTTTACTGGAGTCAGCCAGAAATGCATCACACCAGAAGAAGGTCAAGTGATCCTCAATGACATCCACTCGGGGACCTGTGGTCATCATGCGTCCTCTCGGACCATTGTGGCCAAAGCATACCGAGCCGGATTTTATTGGCCACGAGCAAATGAAATGGCGAAAGATATAGTCGACAAATGTGAAGGCTGCCAGTTTTACTCCAATATGTCCCACAAGCCTGCGTCAGCCCTGAAGACTATTCCACTCGTCTGGCCCTTTGCAGTTTGGGGGTTGGATATGGTTGGACCCCTGAGGACTGGTAGGAGCGGCTTCACTCATGTGCTTGCACCAGTCGACAAGTTTACCAAGTGGATTGAAGCCAAGCCTATCAAGAATCTTGAAGCCAGTACTGCCGTCAGCTACATCAGAGAATTGACATTCAGATATGGAGTTCCGCACCGCATCATCACTGACAACGGGTCGAACTTCGATTCTGATTAGTTCAGAGCCTTCTGTGCTTCCCAAGGCATGCGAGTCGACTACGCTTCAGTCGCCCACCCCCAGTAGAATGGACAAGCAGAAAGAGCAAATGTCTTGATTCTCAATGGACTGAAACCCCGACTGATGCGTGATCTCAAACACGCAGCAGGCGCCTGGGTCGATGAACTTCCATCAGTTCTTTGGGGATTGAGGACAACTCCCAATTGGTCGACTGGTCGACCTCCATTCTTCTTGGTTTATGGAGCTGAAGCTGTTCTACCGAGTCACTTGCTTCACAATGCACCCCGAGTCGAGCTCTTCTCTGAAGATGAAGCTGAACAGGCCCGGCAAGACGCACTCGATCTCCTAGAGGAGGAAAGAGAGATGGCCTTAATCCGGTCGACCATTTATCAGCAAGACTTGCGTCGATTCCACGCCAGAAACGTGAGGGGCTGAGCCTTTCAAGAGGGAGACTTGGTTCTTCGAGTGGATCAGCAGAAACCACACAAGCTCGCCCCTGCTTGGGAAGGTCCCTTCATTGTCACCAGAGTTCTCCACAATGGAGCATACCATCTTTACAATGTCGAGCATCAGAAAGACGAGCCACGGGCTTGGAACGCGGAGCTGCTCCGCCCCTTTTATACTTAAGTACTCATTCAGATGAGATGTAATAAGAAGTACCTTTGTAGTTTGTTTATCAAAGACAAGAGCTTTACAGTCTTCCTAAATGGTTGTTGTTACTTTTGTTTACGTCTGAAATCCCCCAGTGGGTGACTTTGCCGCGAATTCATTTCGCCTAAGTTTGAAAAATCCTACCGAGTGGTGAGCAAGCCTCTCACTCGGGGACTTAGCCGCGAATCCGTTTCGCCTAAGTTTGTAAACTCCTACCGAGTGGAGAGCAACCCTCCCAATTGGGGGCTTAGCTGCAGTCCAGTACTCGCCTAAGTTTGAAAAATCCCACCGAGTGTTGAGCAACCCTCCCACTCGGGGGCTTAGCTGCAGTCCAATACTCGCCTAAGTTTGAAAAATCCCATCGAGTGATGAGCAAGCCTCTTACTCGGGGGCTTAGCTGCAGTCCAGTACTCGCCTAAGTTTGAAAAATCCCAGCGAGTGAGGAGCAAGCCTCTCACTCGGGGGCTTAGCTGCAGTCCAGTACTTGCCTAAGTTTAAATAATCCGACCGAGTGATGAGCAAGCCTCTCACTCGGGGGCTTAGCTGCAGTCCAGTACTCGCCTAAGTTTGAAAAATCCCACGAGTGATGAGCAAGCCTCTCACTCGGGGGCTTAGCTGTAGTCCAGTACTCGCCTAAGTTTGAAAAATCCCACCGAGTGATGAGAAAGCCTCTTACTCGGGGGCTTAGCTCCAGTCTAGTACTCGCCTAAGTTTGAAAAATCCCACCGAGTCATGAGCAAGCCTCTCACTCGGGGGCTTAGCTGCAGTCCAGTACTCGCCTAAGTTTGAAAAATCCCACCGAGTGACGAACAAGCCTCTTACTCGGGGGCTTAGCTCCAGTCTAGTACTCGCCTAAGTTTGAAAAATCCCACCGAGTCATGAGCAAGCCTCTCACTCGGGGGCTTAGCTGCAGTCCAGTACTCGCCTAAGTTTGAAAAATTCCACCGAGTGATGAGCAAGCCTCTCACTCGGGGGCTTAGCTGCAGTCCAGAACTCGCCTAAGTTTGAAAAATCCTACCGAGTGGTGAGCAACGCTCCCACTCGGGGGCTTAGCTGCAGTCCAGTACTCGCCTAAGTTTGAAAAATCCTACCGAGTAGTGAGCAATCTTCCCACTCGGGGGCTTAGCTGCAGTCCAGTACTCGCCTAAGTTTGTAAAACCCCACCGAGTGGTGAGCAACCCTCCCACTCGGGGGCTTAGCTGCAGTCTAGCACTCGCCTTAGTTCGAAGTCCATCCCTATCCGCAAGGACGACGAGGTGCAGGTCGACTGCAACCTTCTCCTTCGGAGCTGCGGCACAAGTACAACGTGTGCTCCTGCCCTATCCGCAAGGACGACGAGGTGCAGGTCGACTGCAACCTTCTCCTTCGGAGCTGCGCCACAAGTACAATGTGCGCTCCATCCCTATCCGCAAGGACGACGAGGTGTAGGTCGACTACAACCTTCTCCTTCGGAGCTGCGCCACAAGTACAACATGTGCTCCTGCCCTATCCGCAAGGACGACGAGGTACAGGTCGACTGTAACCTTCTCCTTCGGAGCTGCGCCACAAATACAACGTACGCTCCATCCTCGTCCGCAAGGACGACGAGGTACAGGTCAACTGGGATCTCCTCCTCAGAGCTGCATCTCAAGTACAAAGATTATTCCGAGTGAAGAGCCAAATCCACTCGAAGGCAAACACAAGCATATTCAGAGATAAACCAAGTTCAGATAAATCCTAAAGTTCCGGACGACGGATCAAAAGTATTCGAGCACCAAGCCCGAAGAAGTTTAACGATTACACAATCACTCGGCATTCCGAGGCAAATATAAGTGGAGCATAATGTTTTTCGGTCACGCGTCAGGAGAAGGACTGGCTGGGTCGCAGAAACTGTCAAGGTCTATGCTGTCTACAATGCGAGTGGCAGCGTCAAGAAAAGTGTCCATGAAGGATTGGAAGGTGTGCCCCTTTGTGTTAGCAACCTTGAGCTCCGCCAGCTTGTCTTCTTTGACGTCTTTGTAGTGCACTCGGACCAAGGACAACGCGACATCAGCGCCACAGCGAGCAGATGACTTCTTCCACTCTTGCACTCGGTCAGGTATTTGATTCAGTCGAGCCATCAGAGACTCGAGATCTTGAGACAGTTCCGCCTGAGGCCAGAGTTCAGCATCAACCCGAGTCATCGCTGCCTTCAGGCGAGCAAGATAAGCAACTGCACTGTCCATGCGAGATTCCAACCGCAGCACATTCATCACAACATCATCCTTGACTGGACAATTTATTGGATCGAGACCCGTCTCGACCCGCCCAGTTTCCGCTTCAAAGTCTTGGCAAAGCTCTGCACAGTCGAGTAAATGATGAGTCGACGATATAATCAAGCTGGACAGTCGACCGTAATAAGTCAGTCAACCATCAGTACCTTCAAGTTTTAGGACCAGCTTTGCAGCAAGCTGGCCCAGATAAGACTACAACTCGCCCTTGTTGGCCTTGAGACTCCCAAGCTCGTCAGTCAGCTTGTCCTGGTCTTTCTTCAGTCGCTCGACCTCCCGATTGGCGTCAGAGACAGCAGCCTTCAGTTTGGAGTTCTCCTCTTCTAACTTACCGACTGAAGCAAGCTTCTTGTCAGCAAGCGCCATTTTCTCTCGCGCTTCCTTCTGTGCAGCAGCAAGATCCAGATCCTTCTTCTCCAAAGCCTGCTTCATTTTCTCTAAAGAAATAACATTCTTCAGACGGGCTTGGAGTTGACGGTTTTCACTACATACATCTGCTCGAGTGGAGTCACTCGGTTCAAAAAATGGAAAGGAGAAGGGCCGGCAGTGAGAAAGACAGTTGTCGATTGTTTACCTCCCATGGCAGCTACTTCATCACGAGCAGTCTTGAGATTCTTCTGGGCCAACTCTAGATCAAGGTTGAGGCTGATTTGCTGCTTGTTCATTGCGGAAAGCTGAGCCCCAAGATAACAAGATTTCTGCAGTTTAGGCCATATCAATTGACCAGGATAAAAAGACATCACAGTGATAGCTACTCTAAGACTACCGCCGAATCAAACATTCAACAGCAGTCTCGGGGACTACACCCAGTGGGTGCACTTCGCGTGCCCCCACTGGTTTGAATAAACACTCGACATGGTCTGCCCAGTGCGAGAGTAAAAAAACAGTTCTCAGACGATAGTCGACTGCCCGCAGTCAACCACGGTCTCGGGGACTACACCCAGTGGGTGCACTTCGCGTGCCCCCACTAGTTCTGGTGTCATTCGACTTGGCCAGTCCAGACCGAGTGACAAAATTCCGATTCTCAGACCACAATCGACTGCCCGCAGTCAAATATGGTCTCGGGGACTACACCCAGTGGGTGCACTAAGAGTGCCCCCACTAGTTCAAAAATTCAATCCAAGACGACTCAAATTGACTCGTGCAACTTCAAAACAGTCACACCCCAGTGGGTTATCGGACGAGAAATATGATCAATCGGAAATCAACTAACCTGGACATTGCTCTGCAGAGCAGCTCTGGCGTTGAAGGCCACCTGACTGGCCTCATGCACCACTTTCATCTGCCCCATCACAAGGTTCAACTGAAGAAGAGCTTCCTTGGCGGCAGACGGTGGGTCGTCCGAGGTTTGATACGCAGTAACACTACTAGGAAAAGGGCTATAGATGATATGGACACTAATGGCGCACAAGACATGTGGTGCGCCACTACTATATACTAATGGCGCACCATGTGTTGGTGCGCCATTAGTGTCCAAATACTAATGGCGCACCACATCCACGGTGCGCCACTAGTAACAATTTTTTTATATTTTTTTTTCAAAACTGGTAATGGCGCACCAGGGGATAGTGCGCCATTACTAGTTAAACTAGTAATGGCGCACCACATCCACGGTGCGCCACTAGTAATTTTTTTCAATTTTTTTTTCAATTTTTTTTATTTTTTTTCAAAACTAGTAATGGCGCACCAGGGGATAGTGCGCCATTACTAGTTAAACTAGTAATGGCGCACCACATCCACGGTGCGCCACTAGTAATTTTTTTCAATTTTTTTTTCAAAACTAGTAATGGCGCACCGTGGGAGTGGTGCGCCATTACTAGTTGAACTAGTAATGGCGCACCACTCCCACGGTGCGCCATTACTAACTTGACCCAAAAATAACACCGAATGCACCCCCCCCCCCCCCCCCCCCCCGCCCCGTGGACCGCCTTTTCAGTTTTAAAAAAAATGATGGAAATGTAAAAAAAATAAAAGAAAATAAGTTTCCCATGTGATATGTGGTCTAGTTGTTGGGAAAATTTACAAATATGAATTTCGACTTTATTTGCAAAATCTCTCTGGAATTTGTAAAATGGGCATAACTTTTGCATACGAACTCGGATTAAAAAGTTTTTTATATGAAAAATCATCTACTCAAAAAGTTACATCCGAATTTAATCGGGGGAACCCCGTTAAACATTTTCAAAATCCTCAAAAACCTAACAGAAAAAAGTTACAGGACTTTCAAGATCTAGAGGCAAAAAAATTCAAAAAAATTCAAACTTACTACTGGCGCAACGTTTGCTTGGTGCGCCACTAGTAACAGAAAAAAAAATTGGTGTTGAATTTTTTTTGAATTTTTTTCAAAAAATGATACGTAATATGACCGGGAAGTTTGAAATATTTTTCAAAATTTCATCATACTCATGAACATGAACAAAGTCGTAGACATCAACAAGGTTTAATAGGATTGGTATGGTAGATATATCAACACGTGCCTGTTAAGTGAGGTGGTGCTGGGGTTGGATAGAACTGTGAAGTTAAGCGTGCTCGGGCTGGAGTAGTGTGAGGATGGGTGACCTTCTGGGAAGTTTGACCACTTAGTGCGATTTGACTTGAGATTAAGCATATTGACCCGAGATTAAGAAAAAATTTGAAAAAAAAAATTCTGAAAATTTTTTTGAAAAAAAATTGTTACTAATGGCGCACTTCTATGTGGTGCGCCATTACTAAGTCACATAGTAATGGCGCACCGTGGGCTATACTAATGGCGCACTGCCTGGTGCGCCATTAGTATCCGGTATACTAATGGCGCACCTGTGGTGCGCCATTAGTAAAAAATTCTAATGGCGTGGTGCTAGTGGCGCAGTCTGAGCAGCTGATCCTGATGGGCAATCACTCGATAGCGGGATAGCGAAAGTGACGTTGGTACGTGCCGGATCTGACGATCGCTTGATGGCCGCCCCAGGCATATCAGTCGACTGAGGAACCTGGGCCTCAGGCGCTTTCCCGCTCAGTTCCTTGTCCCTCCTCCTCCTTCCCCTCAGCGGCACTTCTTCTTCATCGTCCGGGAGCACAACAACGTCCCGTGGCGCTGCAACAAACAGAGAAAGTCAAGGAGATAGCTGACAAACAATCCAGTCGTCCAAATAAACTCGAGTCGGGCAAACTTACTGGCTTTGGAGGTAGCTGCATCGTCGGTTTCCTCGTTGTCTGGGGTCTTATCGATATCCATATCAGTCGAAGCTGAGGCTGGGCTGCAAAGGTTCATCATCCACTCGGTCAGTACAAGAGAATCGGTCAGAACAAGAAAATATGGAGAGAACATTTACCCAGATGCAACAGGAACGTCCATCTTGATCCTAGGCAAGGTCTTCCGAGCCTTCGAAGGATTGATCTTGGGCTGCTTGGTGACCTTCTCAGCCAATTCTGGAGTCGAAGACCGAGCGCGCTTTTGAGATGGAGCGCTCGAGGCCACAGCTTGCCGCTCCTGCACGCGGGATCATGGCGCTGCTTGGATCGACGTTCAGAACGAGGTGTTGAGTCGGCTACTACCTCGTCGTCCGACTCATCGCTCTCATCTTCATCATCGTCGGCTGGTGACTCCCACTCGCCGCTCTCCTCTGCGCTGTCCTCGCCTTCATGGTACTGCTCCAGAGCTTGTTCGCCCTTGGGCATTGAGTACATCTCTGTATAAATCTACAAAACAAGTAGCCGAGTGGAAATCAGTGGGATCAACAAACAGTCAGAAAACACATCCAAATTCAATCAGTTGTAATGGCCAAACCTTGTCTGGCTGGTTGATGTCGCTGAAAGGTTTGACTCTCCTGGCGCCCCTGGGGTTGTCCTTGTTCCCTGTGATGCTGCTTAGCCACTCGGCCACCATTTTGGCTGTCACCACCTCCGGATGAACCCGGGCGGTATCACCAGCCCCGGAGTACATCCACATGGAGTGGTCACGAGCTTGGAGTGGTTGAATGCACCGACTGAGAAACACCTCCAGCAGATCCATGCCGGTGACACCTTGGTTGATCAGTCGAACTACCCTCTCGACCAACATCCACGTCTCCGCCTTTTCCGCGGCGGTCACTTTCAACGAAGATGGAGTCTGAACACGATCAAAAGAGAAAGGGGGAAGTCCATCGGAGGGAAGGAACTCCTCTTCCTCTTCTGAATACCCAGACCCCCACACATCCGGATAAAATGGGTTTTCGCGTCGTTCGAGTTCGCTTTCTTCACTGATTGGCAGCGGATAGTGAAAATGTGCTTGAAAAGACCCTAGTGTGGTCGACACCCCAGGAAATTCTCGCACATCGACACGAATACGGCAAGATATGTGATGGTGTTGGGAGTAAAATGATGGAGTTGAGCCCCGAAGAAATTCAAGAAACCTCGAAAGAAGGGGCGTGGAGGAAGCGAGAAGCCGCGGTCGACATGGGTGGCGAGCAGAACACACTCACCCGGTCGTGGCTGTGGCTGCGTTTCCCCCTCCGGCAGCCGCGCAGACTCGTGGATGATCAGCCATAGCTCGGCCATATCGTCCAGGTCTTCCTGCTGAAGTGAGGATCGGATCCAATCTCCCTGGATCCAACCCGACGGCAGCCCCGAGCGCGATGAAGATCCCTGATTTGTCTTCTTGCTTTTCGCCGCCCCCGTCTCCTTCTTCGCGCGTTCCAGCGCCGCCGTTCTCTCCTTTCCCATGGCGGCGGAGCGGCGGCGTTGAGGGTGGAGAAGCCGAACGAGGTAAAGGAGCAAGAGCAAGAAGAGGGAGAATGGGCACGCATAGTGCGGACGCCTCGGCCTCGCAGCTTTTAAGGGCCTACTTCCGAGTGGCTGACGCATGGGTCTGGGCGATCCTGTCAAATCCCTTAACAGTCGCACACGGGATACATGGCGAAAAAGGTGGCACGGAAATCGAAACGCCCTGCATATCCACTCTGCTTACCACGGCGCGCTCCGCCTGGCGCGCTTCCACCAAAATTTCGAATCCCGCAAAATCCTGGATCATCTACAATCGATCACGCCAAAGATTCCATGTCAAAGATAACACTCGACGGATGACGTTATAAAACCAGTCGGTCATTTCTGAATCGATCAAGGCGACTGAAATAAGCCGAAGTTCCAACAACTGGCATCCATTTGGAGATGAAAGCAAGAGCGAGAGCAAAGTCAACTTCAAGCTTCTTTTCACTCGGACCTCAATCCATTCTGGGGCTAATGATGAGGACATAGACCTGGGGTAGGGCAATAGGCCTGACCTATACCTCCTACCTAAGGTCCTTGTCCTAGAAGCAAAGAGGTTCAAGAGTAACTAGAGGGGACCCAACAAAGGTGTCGAGTGTAATCTACTCGACCTACCATTCACTCGGAGACCCCCCTTTTGTTTCTGTCACTCGACCAATAAACCACTCGACGTGCAGAAGACCTAAAGCCACTCCGCGCAGCAACGATCGGGCATTTACTCTTAGACTTAATAGTCATGTATATTACTTTACTACAGACCTTACCTGTAACGCTCCTGCTTTATGAACATTGAACTCCTTGTAACATTGGGCTGGCCGGGGTCCTGGCGCACTCTATATAAGCCACCCCCCTCCACTTGCACAAGGGTTCGCACCCCTGTAACACACACGCATATAATCCAGTCGACCGCCTCCGGGCTCCGAGACGTAGGGCTGTTACTTCCTCCAAGAAGGGCCTGAACTCGTAAAACTCGTGCGTACAGCTTCTCCATTGCTAAGACCTTGCCTTTACATCCCTACCCACCATTCTACTATCAGACTTAGAACCACGACAGGTTTCACGCCAGGGGGGTCTCCGAGTCGTCCACGAGATAGGGGCCCATGCCCGGGGGGGTGGGCGCGCCTCCACCCTCGTGGACAGGCCGGGACTCTTCTGGCCCAACTCTTTTAATCCGGGGGCTTCGTTTGGTCCATAAAAATCATCAAAAATTGGCACGTCAATTGGACTTTCTTTGGTATTCCTTTTCTGTGAAACTCAAAAAAAGGAAAAAAAAAACAGAAATTGGCACTGGGCTCTAGGTTAATAGGTTAGTCCCAAAAATCATATAAAATAGCATATAAATGCATATTAAACATCTAAGATGGATAATATAATAGCATGAATACTTCATAAATTATAGATACATTGGAGACGTATCAGCATCCGCAAGCTTAATTCCTGCTCGTCCTCGAGCAGGTAAATGATAAAATAAATAATTTATGAAGTGTGAATGCTAGCAGGTGCACAAGTTTGATCAATGATAATTTCAATCACCTTTTCTAGCATCATTATATGTCATAACAGTAGCTCATCTCATAAAACTTTTCATGATCAAGTAACAAGCTATTCACATGTTAAAGTATAGATCATAAAATTTCTTGAAAACTAACAAACAGTGCTCTTAGTCATCAAACAATGAAAATTCATCTTTTTTTCGGGATGGGTCTATGTAAGAGCTTTGATTCAGCAAACTCCACATACTCAACTATCATTTAATCTTTCACAATTGCTAACACTCATGTGATATTTATGGGTTCAAAGTTTTAATCGGACACAGAGAAAGATAGGGGCTTATAGTTTTGCCTCCCAACCTTTTACCTCAAGGATAATGTCAACAATAATAAGTTATGAAAACCTACATCCAAGTGGATATATATATCCGGATCGCTCCAACACAAAGTGCTTGCCAAAGGAAAAAGTGTAAAAAGGAAAGGTGATGATCACCATGACTCTTGTATAAGGGTAGAAGATAAAAGTAAAAGATAGGCCCTTCGCAGAGGGAAGAAGATGTTGTCATGCGCTTTTATGGTTGGATGCACAAAATCTTAATGCAAAAGAACGTCACTTTATATTGCTGTTATCATGTCATGATGGACTCTGTTTTCTCCAGTGCAGGTTTCTTGGCTCATCTGTTTGGACTCTCCAAATTACCATCCTGCAAACTTTGCTATACTGAATTTCATTACTGCAAAGCTACTTCATTCGACTGATAACGGTGACATCAAGTGGCTTATCTGGAGCCTCTCCATTTTCCATAATCCTCAGGCGATCTATCAAAATTCCTGCAGGAGTCAAGCACTCGTTGAGGTCCTGCAGGAACACCAGATAGAAGTATGTACAGAACAATCCTTGCACTCAAATATGCCAGCTCCTGCTCCATAGCGCCTCTTCAGAACCTCAGGAGAAAAGTAATCCGTACTTCAAACAAAATCCTAAAACTGCTCCCCGTATTGAAGGAAACCAGCGGAGCGGCGCGTGCGGCTAGGCACGGTGTAGTGGAACAACAGCAGGTGTAGCTGAGCGAGGGGCGGCCCAGCGAGTCCGCGGTGGAAGGGCGAACCACGGCGAGTCAGCGGCAGCGACGACAGAGGGCCGGGCGGTTTAAAGTGGCGACAAGGCGAGGCGAAGGCGGCCCGCGGTGGTAGAGGCGCCGCACCGCTCGCGTCGGGGCGGCTCAATACGGCAGCGGAGGAGAAGTGGCCGTGGAGCGGCAAACGGCGATGCCGACTCCAGCAGGTCTCGGTGGTGGCGGTTCAGGCGTGGCCGGTTTGACGAGGCGACGGCGGATTGTGGACGCGCTCGTGACCACAGCAGTAGAGGTGTGGCCGGCTCACGGCTGCGGTGATGAAAAATGGCGGTTTGAACACCGAGGGGGCGGCTTGTCGCCGAGGCATCGAGCCGGCGGGGCGGTTTAGCAAGCCTGCAAGTGCAGCGACCCACAGCGGTGGTTTGGAGAGAGGCCATGGTAGAGGCATCGAGCTGGCGGGGCGGTTTAGCAAGCCTGCAAGTGTAGCGACCCACGGTTGTGGTTTGGAGAGAGGCCATGGCAGAGGCATCGAGCCGGCGGGGCGGTTTAGCAAGCCTGCAAATGCAGCGACCCACGGCGGCGGTTTAGCAACACAGGGGCGAGCTCCGGCGGCGGCGATTCGGTGCGCGTCACTTCAGAGGCGGAGTCCTTGAAGCTGAATCGACGGAGGCGACTTTGGATGCAGAGATAAGTCGATGGCAGCTCGACGCGTTCACGACGGCACAAGACAGCACCTGGCCGGGGCGACTCGATCCCGCGCGGTAGCGGAACTGGAATCCAGCTCGGGCCGGTGGAGGTGGAGGCGAGCGGAGGTGCCCGTAGCAACTGGAACGGGCGGGTCATGGCCTTCACGGCGGAGGGGCTCGGTCGATGCGAGACGGAGTCCAGGTGCGGATGGCTTTCAGCCGGGAGTAAGCTGGACTGGAGCGGAGACGGCCAACGGATTGGAAGCCGGAGGCAGAGTGAGTCACAGCAGCGAGGCGCCGTATCCTCTTACGGGTCATGGTGGCTCAGAACCGTGGCCGGCTCAATGTCTTTCCTAGCAGCGAGGCGACTTCGGAGACGGCGACTCGAATCAGAGCGGCGGGTCAAGGCGATGACGGGGAATCTGGGTCGCGGCCGTGGTTGCTCTTACCAATCGACACCCGTGTCTCCCTTCGCGTTGTGGCCCTCCTGTTCTTTTTCCTTTGACCCCCATTTGTTAACAGTACGTGATGACCAAGCCAGGGTCAAGCCCTCAGTTCCTTATACTTCAAATCGGTTTCGGTGCAGATCGGTTCAAATAGATACGCCCGGGTTGCCTCCATGGCGACTCAACATAATTTCCTTGATCTCAACCGATGAGATTAGAGTTGATGCAAGTCCTTCCGTATGCTGACCCGGCAAGCAGTAAGTTTCTTCCAAAACAGACTTTTCTTCATCCGGAAATTTACGAATTTCTCAAAACCCTAATTAAGATCCCTCCAAGAAATCAACACCACTGTGCGCAGGCCCCACGGTGGGCGCCAACTGTCGTGGAATTGTCACGGCAGATGTCCTAGTGTGAGGACTTAGTCGTGAGGCCAACGCATCTATGCGGTAGCTTGAAGGGGTTGGTCGGAATCGAGAGACGCGAGGCGGATCAACACACAAGACAAGGATTTAGACAGCTTCGGGCCCCGGGAAACATCATCCGGTAATAACCCTACATGTTGTTTGAGGCTAGGTCTCATTATCGTCACGAGGGAGTCACCGTAAACTGGCTCTCCTAGTTGTGTCTAACCCTTAAGATTATTTTCCCTCTTCCTGGGGTGCCCTGCCCCTCCTTATATAAGTTGTAGGGGCGGGTTACATGTAGAGTCCAACTCGGATTAAGACTTAAACTATTTTGACTTCTCTTCATGGGCTTCTTAACATCTTGGGCTTCTTAACGTCTCAGGCTTGTTAACCCCAGGCGACTCTGTCTGCTGGGTTATAACTGTCTACCAGGTTATGATTGTCTGCCGGGTTATGACTGTCTGCCGGGTTATGATCTGACTTAACATATGTCGGGTTATCATCTGCCGGGTTATCATCTGACATAACATCTGCCGGTTTACCGTCTGGCTTAACTGTCAGCCGGTTTATCACCTGGGTTAACTGTCTGCCGGTTTACCACCTGCCGGTTTACCATCTGGCTTAACTGTCAGCCGGTTTATCACCTGCCGGTTTACCGTCTGGTTTAATTATCTGTCTTAACTGTCTGCCGGTTTACCAAGTCCCAGCCGGGTTATAACTCCGGCCGGGTCATACCGCGGGGTATATCCCCGACACCTTCCGGGGCATCCCCAAGCTTAGGCGCTTGAGTCTTCCTTGAATATTACCCTGGGGGTGCCTTGGGCATCCCCAAGCTTAGGTTCTTTCCACTCCTTATTCTCCTCATATCGATATCTCACTCAAAGCTTGAAAACTTCAATCACACAAAACTTAACGGAACTTCGTGAGATAGGTTAGTATGATAAAGAGTAAACCATTCACTTTGGTACTGTCAAAGACAAGGTTCATAATTGTTCTCACATAATGCCTACTGTACCATACCATTTCTACAATTTATATCGAGAAATATAAGCCATAGAAACTAGAAAACAAGCAAGCTATGCAATGAAAACAGAATCTGTCGGAGCCGAGTGGAATACAGAGAAGGGCTCAGGCCCGCTCCCGCGACTCGCTCCCACCGCTGAAACCCTCGCCGCCGCCACCTCCCCTGCCCATCTCCGGCGGGATCCGGCCGCCCTCGCCGGTGCGCGGCCCGAATCCGCCCCCCTCCCCCGCCCTTCCTTCCCAGCCCCTCCTTCCGCCCTCGCGCCGCCTCCGCGGGAGGCGCCCGGGGCGGCTCCTGCGTCTCTCCTCTCGGCTTTGCATCCTCTTCCTCTCCCCTGCCGTCGCCGGTAGGCACCCCCGGCTCCGGCCCGGGCGGTGCCGGCGGCGGGAGGATCTCCTCTCCCCACGCGCGCGTCCTCCTGGCCCGGGGCAGGGGGCGGCGGCGGTGTCGCTCGGTTTGGCGGCGGTCCGGTGACCCGGCGGGGTGGCCGGCGGCAGACATGGTGGCGGCGCTGCTCCTTGACGGCGGGGCGGCGTGGCGGTGCGGGGTGGCCGACGTCGCGCCCCCGGCCCAGATCTGGGCCAGGCGGGCCCCATCTGGGTCCTAGCGGGCCAGCCCCCGGCGTGGCCTCGTTGTCTGCGGCGCGGTGAGGAGGAGGAGCGGCTCGGATTTGGGGCGTCGGCGCCGATGGCGTGCCGGCAGCAGTGCGAAGGCGGGAGCTTTACCGGCCCACGAGGGCTCGGCCGGGCCTGTGGGCCCACGGGCCTGGTGTGCTCCTGCTATTGCGTCCGGACGGCTACCGTCGCTGACGGTGGAGGTGGGGCCCTGCCGCGTGCCGACGATGCTGATGCCCTAGTCCTGGCTCAGATTCTTCGCCGCGCCGTCCTCACTTCGCAGTGCTGTGGTGAGACGGCGTGGGGGCGTCATGACCGCGTTGGCGCATGGTGGTGGTTGGTTTGGTGGCTGGACCCGGAGCGCCCGAGGTGCGGGTTGGGATCAGGGGAAACCCCTGTCAGCGTGGCCGACACCAGCGCGGTGGCGCCTGTGGGTGCCACCTGACCTTCCGGGAGGGCGTCGGGGGCTACCCTTCCTCTCGCCTCGTCGTGTACCGGGGGAAACCCTTGGCAGCAGCGTCGTCTTCGCCGGTGCTTCGGAGTCTTGGAGCCTTGTGGAAGATCCCGGTGGGCGCAGCGATCGCGAGGCTTCTTTGTTTTTGTTGATCTGCCGTTGTCGGCATTTGTTTCTTTTGCTTTTTCTCTGTCGTTTCTTTTGGGCGTGACTGCGCTGCTTCTGCCCCAGCACCTATCTCTCTATGGTTCGGTTGGTTGCTTTGTATACAAAGCGGGGGGGAACCCTTTTTCGGCAAAATAGAATCTGTCAGAGACAGAATAATATGTAGTGATCTGAACAGCAACCATAATTCTGCTACTCCAAAAATTATGAAATAAATTGGTGGACGTGAATAATTTGTCTATTAATCTTCTGCAAAAAGAATCAACTCAAAAGCACTCTTCTGTAAAAAATGATAGCTAATCCCGTGAGGGCAAAGTTTCTGTTTTTTTACAGGAAGATCACATTGACTCTCACCCAAGTCTTCCCAAGGTCTTACTTGGCACTTTATTGAAACAAAAAACTATAAAACATGATTACTACAGTGGCTTAATCATGAAAGCACACAAAAACAGTAAGGGTAAATATTGGGTTGTCTCCCAACAAGCGCTTTTTCTTTAATGCCTTTTAGCTAGGCATGACGATTTCAATGATGCTCACATAAAAGAATAGAATTGAAACATAAAGAGAGCATCATGAAGAATATGACTAGCACATTTGAATCTAGCCCACTTACTATGCCTAGGGATTTTGTGAACACATAATTTATAGGAACAAGAATCAACTGGCATAGGAACACTACTAGGAAAAGGGCTATAGATGGAATGGCCACTAATGGCGCACTGTACATGTGGTGCGCCATTACTAAATACTAATGGCGCACCATGTGTCGGTGCGCCATTAGTGTGAAAATACTAATGGCGCACCACATCCACGGTGCGCCATTAGTAATTTTTTTTATTTTTTCAAAACTACTAATGGCGCACCGTGGGATGGTGCGCCATTAGTAGTATGGTGCGCCATTAGTAGTTCAACTAGTAATGGCGCACCATCCCACGGTGCGCCATTAGTAATTATGTTTCAAATTTTTTTTCAATTTATTTTTATTTTTATTTTTTAAACTAGTAATGGCGCACCACTCCCACGGTGCGCCATTACTAGTTGAACTACTAATGGCGCACCACTCACAGGTGCGCCATTAGTAATTTTGTTTCAAATTTTGTTTCAAATTTTTTTTCTTTGAAAAACTACTAATGGCGCACGGTTGGGGTGGTGCGCCATTACTAGTTGAACTACTAATGGCACACCACCCCAACGGTGCGCCATTAGTAACTTGGCCCATTCCACCGAATGCAACCCCCCCCCCCCCCCCCCGTGGACCGCCTTTTCAGTTTTAAAAAAAAATAAAAGAAAATGATGGAAATGTCAAAAAAATAAAATAAAATAAGTTTCCCATGTGATATGTGGTCTAGTTGTTGGGAAAATTAAAAAATATGAATTTCGACTTTATTTGCAAAATCTCTCTGGAATTTCTTAAAATGGGCATAACTTTTACATACGAACTCGGATGAAAAAGTTTTTTATATGAAAAATCATCTAAAAAGTTACATCCGAATTTTCAAACTTAACAGAAAAAAGATACGGGGCTTTCAAGATCTGGAGGCAAAAAAATTCAAAAAATTTCAAACTTACTAGTGGCGCACCGGTTGCTAGGTGCGCCACTAGTAACAGAAAAAATATTGGTTTTGAATTTTTTTTGGATTTTTTTTTCAAAAAATGATTCGTAATATGAGAGGGAAGTTTGAAATATTTTTCAAAATTTCATCATACTCATGAATATGAACAAAGTCCTAGACATCAACAAGGTTTAATAGGATTGATATGATAGATATATCAACAAGTGGCTGTTAAGTGAGGTGGTGCTGGGGTTGGATAGAACCGCGAAGTTAAGCGTGCTCGGGCTGGAGTAGTGTGAGGATGGGTGACATTTCGGGAAGTTTGACCACTTAGTGCGATTTGACTTGAAATTAAGCATATTGACCTAAGATTAAGCCATAGTCACCAGAGATTAAGAAAAAATTGGAAAAACAATTTGAACATTGTTTTGAAAAAAATATTTCTGAAAAAAATAAAAAAAATTTGAATTTTTTTTTAATATTTCTGAATTTTTTTTTGAAAAAAAATTGTTACTAATGGCGCACTTCTATGTGGTGCGCCATTACTAAGTCCGATAGTAATGGCGCACCGTGGCATATACTAGTGGCGCACCAGTAGTGCGCCATTAGTAGGCAAAACTGGTGCGCCACTAGTAGGCCTTTTTCTAGTAGTGGAAGGCAAAACAAGTATAACTTCAAAACTTTAGGCACATAGAGAAGAAACTTGATATTATTGCAACTCCTGCCAGCATATATTCCTCCCTCATAATAACTTTCAGTAGCATCATGAATGAATTTAACAATATAACCATCACATAAAGTATTCTTTTCATGATCTACAAGCATAGAAATTTTTCTACTCTCCACATAAGCAAAATTCTTCTCATTCGGAATAGTGGGATCACTAATTCCTAAAGTTGACACTCTTCCAAACCCGCTTTAGATGATAGTATTATTCATACTCCAAAAGATATAAGTGAAGTTCATGGAGCATTCTACAATAATACAGACTAACCAATATCCAAGCTCAAAATATATAAGTGAAGCACATGAAACATTCTATAAAACCATACTCAAAAGATTTAAGTGAAGCACAAAGAGCATTCTATAAGGTCATACTCAAAAGATATAAGTCAAGCACATGAATCATTCTATAAATTGATGAAGGGACATCTCATACTAGCATGGTTCTTAAATAAAAATAAAAACACAAAGGACACAAATCATGTGAACAAAACAAAAACGGAGGTATACCGATAATTGTTGAAGAAGAAAGATGGGATGAGAACCGGGGCATCCCCAAGCTTTGATGCTTGAGTATCCTTGGAATATTTACTTGGGGTGTCTTGGGAATCCCCAAGCTTGAACTCTTGCCTCTCTTTATTCTTCTCACATCGCTAAATCCTCGTTCTTCGAACACTTGATCCACAAAAACTTAACAAAAACTTTGTGAGATCCGTTAGTATACTAAAGCAAATCACTACCTTTAGGAACTGTTGCAAACTCATTCCAATTTCATATTAGCACTTTATGTACTGTATTACAACTTCACCATGGCTCATACCCCCCGATACTACCCATAGATTCATCAAAATAAGCGATCAACACATAGAAAACAGAATCTGTCAAAAACAGGACAGTCTGTAGTAATCTGGAAGTTTAGTATACTTTTGTAACTCCAACAGTTCTAAAAAATATATTACAATTTAAACAAATTGTACAGAAGTAATGCGCAAAAAGTTTCAGACCCATTTGAATTTCCAGTAAAAAACGTAAATTCACGTGCTACAACCAAAGTTTCTATTTTTGTACTGCACAAAGTAAACAAGCAATCTAATCATCCTAAAGCCAAAGCTTGGCACATTATTTTTATATTACAATATATATACAAGGGGATAATTATTTTCAGAGAAGCTTCCATGAATTTTTTTACATTGTTTCCATGAGCATGAACACAAGTGTTCAAGGTCGACCCTCACTTCTCCAATGCATAACCTTCCAATCACTTCTCTTATTGAAAAACTTTTTAGGCATGAGAGGCAAGTAATTTTTTTTGTATTTTCATTCTTAATTTTTTTTGTATGTTTCACCCACAACTAAATAGAAATAAAAACGAATTACAAAATCTACTTAGTGAAGAAAGCAAACAAGCACACACGAGAATATCAACCCCACGCTATTGCTCCCCCGGCAACGGCGCCAGAAAAGAGCTTGATAATCCCCAAGTGCAGGGAATCATCGTAGCTATTCCCAAAGGTGGAAGTGATAAGTATGGAGTGTCGAACCCACAAGGAGCTAAAGGTAAGATCAATATTCTCTCAAGTCCTATCTACCACTGATACGACTCTACGTACACCGAACGTTTGCTTCCAACTAGAAACGAGAAATAAAACTACGTTGTGGGTATGAAGAGGATAACTTTGCATGATATCGGAGAGCTAAAACATAAAGTAGGTTATGTTATCATAAAGTTAGAATATATTACTAAACATTACAAATAGCGAGTGTGGAATAATGATGGGTCGGTGTGCGGAATTATCCTAGGTAATCGTTAACAAGACCGGCGGTCGTCATTGCAATTTCATATGAGGGAGAGGCATAAGCTAACATACTTTATCTTCTTGGATCATATGCACTTATGATTGGAACTCTAGCAAGCATCCGCAACTACTAAAGATCATTAAGGTAAAACGCAACCATAGCATTAAAGCATCAAGTCCCCTTTATCCCATACGCAACAACCCCCTTACTCGGGTTTATGCTTCTGTCACTCAAGCAACCCACTATAAGCGAATCATGAACGTATTGCAACAAACTACAACGGGAATCACTCACGCTTGCGCGACACGGAGGGCACAATAGGACAGCACCAAAATAAAACATACAACTCATACTAATATAGATCATCAATCAACCCAAAGACAAAGGATATCTACTCAAAACATCATAGGATGGCAACACATCATTGGATCATAATATGTGGCATAAAGCACCATGTTCAAGTAGGGATTACAGCGAGGTGCGGGAGAGTGGACCGTGTGAAAAGATGAGGATGGTGATCATGGTGGTGATGTTGATGAAGACGATCAACGCGGCGATGATTCCCCTCCCGATGGCACTCTGGCGCCACCAAGAGAGAGGAGGAGAGGTTCTCCCCCTTGTTCTTCCTCCTCCATGGCCTCCCCCCTAGATGGGGAGAGGTTCTCCCTCTCGTCCTTGGATTTCATGGCGATGATGTCCCCTCCGGGATCCTCCTCCATGGGCTCCGGTGATGATGGCCCCCTCCGGCAGGGTGCCAGAGAGGGCCTAGATTGATTTCTCGTGGCTACAGAGGCTTGCGACGGCGAAACTTCCGATCTAGGTTATTTTCTGGGAGTTTCTATATTTATAGGAATTTTTGGCGTCGGTTTCACATCAGGGGGGTCTCCGAGTGGTCCACGATATAGGGGCCCATGCCCGGGGGGATGGGCGCGCCCCCACCCTCGTGGACAGCTCGGGACTCTTCTGGCCCAACTCTTTTACTTTGGGGGCTTCTTTTGGTCCATCAAAAATCATCAAAAATTGGCACGTCAATTGGACTCCGTTTGCTATTCCTATTCTGCGAAACTCAAAAAAAGGAAAAAACAGAAACCGGCACTGGGCTCTAGGTTAATAGGTTAGTCCAAAAAATCATATAAAATAGCATATAAAACATCTAAGATGGATAATATAATAGCATGAATACTTCATAAATTATAGATACATTGGAGACGTATCAACACTTGATCCAACGACATAATGATACCAAGGCTCGGTATGAATGGCATATTTTCTAATCTTTCTAATCTTCAAGCGCATTGCATCCATCTCTATCTTGTGATCATCGACGACATCCTCAACATGCAACTCCAATATCATCTTCTCCCTCTCAATTTTTTTTATTTTTTACTTCAAGTAATTGTTTTCTTCTTGAACTAAATTTAACCTCTCGACAATAGAGTCGGTTGGAATTTCCGGTTCACATAACTCCTATATAAATAAAATCTATGTCACGTTGGTCGGCATAATTGTGATAAACAATAAATGAACCAAATTGTTATAAAAGATAATATATACCACATCCGAATCATAGACAGCACGAGGGCTGACGGGGGCGGATACCAAAACCATCACACTATATAATAACAAACAATAATAAAAGTAAGAAAATTAGACAAGTATCTATCTATCATACAAGTAAGAATTTTTTTCTTTGAGAAAGAAGATAATAACAAGAGGCTCACCACTGTGGTGCCGACGACGAGATCGGCGCGGGCGGACGGCGGTGAAGACGGGGACGGGACTTGACGGAGAAAATAGGGCTTGGAGGTCGAGCTTCGAGAGGAGAAAGCGTAAGTAGAGTGGCTCGGGCATTTCATCGAACACCTCATGTGCATAGGAGGTGAGCTAGAGCTCCACGAAGCTCTCCCCTCGCCGGCCAGAAAAACAGAGCAGTGGAGTGCTCTGCTCGCGGGCGAGGGTTATATATAGCCACTTCATTGGTCCCGGTTTGTGGCTGGAAAAAGGCCCACCTTTGGTCCCAGTCCAAGCCACAAACCGGGACCAATGGATGTGGGCCAGGAGCAAGGCCCATTGGTCCCGGTTCGTGTCTACAACCGGGACCAAAGGATCCAGACGCCAGGACCAATGCCCCACGAGGCCCGGCCGCCCCCCTGGGCTCACGAACCGGGACGTATGCCCCCATTTGTCCCGGTTCGAGACTGAACCGGGACTAATGGGCTGGCCAAGCCTGGACCAAAGCCCTGTTTTCTACTAGTGTTATAGGTCCATTGAGTACAACAATTATTTCTAGTGGCCGATGATGGAAGCAACTCATGGATCTCCAACGTTGATGGAACTCCATTCCCACGGGAACAGCTGACCTGGATAACTCCTATCTCGCACGGGTGCTATCTACGGATCATAGGTTGTGGGGTGTCTTCGCAGTACTCCTTTCTGAATCATGATCTGGCCAAGACAATAGCCAGGCACCGGTGGGCGTCGGTCCTAAACAAACGGTTTAAAACCCCTTTCCGCGACGGCATTTGGAACCGTCGCCAAGTGAGTGTGGGCGATAGGGGGGTCCTTCCCACACAACCCAGAAACCGTCGGGAATAGGTGCTACCTCTTGAGCATGCGTCGGTTTTCCCTTGAAGAGGAAAGGGTGATGCAGCAAAGTAGCGTAAGTATTTCCCTCAGTTTTTGAGAACCAAGGTACAATCCAGTACGAGACTACACGCAAGTCCCTCGTACCCGCACAAACAAATAAGAACCTTATAACCAACGCGATAAAGGGGTTGTCAATCCCTTCACGACCACTTGCAGAAGTGAGATCTGATAAAGATAATAAGATAAATATTTTTGGTATTTTTGTTGTATAGATTGGAAAGTAAAGATTGCAAAATAAACGGCGACAGAAATAGCTAGTTGAAGGGAGATTAATATGATGGAAAATAGACCCGGGGCCATAGGTTTCACTAGTGGCTTCTCTCAAGATAGCATAAGTATTACGATGGGTGAGCAAGAGCAATTGATAGGAAAGCGAATAGTTATGAGAACATCTAGGCATGATCATGAACATAGGCATCACGTCCGTGACAAGTAGACCGAAACGATTCTGCATCTACTACTATTACTCCACACATCGACCGCTATCCAGCATGCATCTAGAGTATTAAGTTCATAAGAACAGAGTAACGCATTAGGCAAGATGACATGATGTAGAGTGATAAACTCAAGCAATATGATATAAACCCCATCTTTTTATCCTCGATGGCATCAATAAAATACGTGCCTTGCTGCCCCTGCTGTCACTGGGAAAGGACACCGCAAGATTGAACCCTAAGCTAAGCTCTTCTCCCATTGCAAGAAAGATCAATCTAGTAGGCCAAACTAAACCGATAATTCGAAGAGACTTGCAAAGATATTTAAATCATGCATAAAAGAATTCAGAGAATATTCAAATATTGTTCATAGATAATCTTGATCATCAACCCACAATTCATCGGATCTCGACAAACACACCGCAAAGAGAATTACATCGAATAGATCCCCAAGAAGATCGAGGAGAACTATGTATTGAGATCCAAAGAGAGAGAAGAAGCCATCTAACTAATAACTATGGACCCGAAGGTCTGTGGTAAACTACTCACGCATCATCGGAGTGGCTATGGTGTTGATGTAGAAGCCCTCCGTGATCGATTCCCCCTCCGGCGGAGCGCCGGAAAAGGCCCCAAGATGGGATCTCACGGGTACAGAAGGTTGCGGCGGTGGAAATAGGGTTTCGTGGTGCTCTCGGATGTTTTCAGGGTATATGAGTATATATAGGCGAAAGAATAGGTCGATGGAGCCACGAGGGGCCCACGAGGGTGGGGGCACGCCTACCCCCCTGGGCGCGCCCTCCTACCTCGTAGCCGCCTCGTTGCTTCCTTGACGTCCACTCCAAGTCTCCTGGATTGTGTTTGTTCCAGAACCGATCCTCGCGAAGGTCTCATTCCATTTGATATTCCTTTTCTGCGAAACAATGAAATAGGCAAAAAAAATAGCAATTTGCACTAGGCTTCCGGTTAATAGGTTAGTCCCAAAAATAATATAAAAAGGTATATTAAAGCCCATTAAACATCCAAAACAGATAATATAATAGCATGGAAAAATCAAAAATTATAGATACGTTGGAGACGTATCAATAGGGCCCCTACAGTACTCCTACTCGTTTCTGCTCGCATTGTCGTCACAGTCGGTATTCTGTGGTGCTACGTTTACGATGTGCGGCCCATCACAGATGGTTCACTATTATAGAACGTGTATGATGTGCGGCCCATCACAAACGGTTCATGCTACCTCTTGAGCATGGCGTTGGTTTTCCCTTGAAGAGGAAACGGTGATGCAGCAAAGTAGCTTAAGTATTTCCCTCAGTTTTTGAGAACCAAGGTATCAATCCAGTAGGAGACCACGCGCGAGTCCCACGCACCTACACAAACAAATAAGAACCTCGCAACCAACGCGATAAAGGGATTGTCAATCCCTTCACGGTCACTTACAAGAGTGAGATCTGATAGATATGATAAGATAATATTTTTGGTATTTTTATAATAAAGATGCAAAGTAAAATAAACGGCAATAGAAATAACTAGGTGTTGGAAGATTAATATGACGGAAAATAGACCCGGGGGACATAGGTTTCACTAGTGGCTTCTCTCGAGAGCATAAGTATTACGGTGGGTAAACGAATTACTGTCGAGCAATTGATAGAATTGAGCATAGTTATGAGAATATCTAGGTATGATCATGTATATAGGCATCACGTCCGCGACAAGTAGACCGAAATGATTCTGCATCTACTACTATTACTCCACACATCGACCGCTATCCAGCATGCATCTAGAGCATTAAGTTCATAAGAACAGAGTAATGCTTTAAGTAAGATGACATGATGTAGAGGGATAAACTCATGCAATATGATATAAACCCCATCTTTTTATCCTCGATGGCAACAATAAAATACGTTCCTTGCTGCCCCTGCTGTCACTGGGAAAGGACACCGCAAGATTGAACCCAAAGCTAAGCACTTCTCCCATTGCAAGAAAGATCAATCTAGTAGGCCAAACCAAACTGATAATCCGAAGAGACTTGCAAAGATAACCAATCATACATAAAATAATTCAGAGGAGATTCAAATACTGTTCATAGATAAACTTGATCATAAACCCACTATTCATCGGATCTCGACAAACACACCGCAAAAGAAGATTACATCGAATAGATCTCCAAGAAGATCAAGGAGAAAATTGTATTGAGATCCAAAGAGAGAGAAGAAGCCATCTAGCTAATAACTGTGGACCCGAAGGTCTGAGGTAAACTACTCAGACATCATCGGAAAGGTCCCAAGATGGGATCTCACGGGTACAGAAGGTTGCGGCGGTGGAAATAGGGTTTTTGCTCCGTATATGATCATTTGAGGGTACGTAGGTATATATAGGAGGAAGAAGTACGTCGGTGGAGCAACGTGGGCCCCACGAGGGTGGACGGCGCGCCCAAGGGGGTAGGCGCGCCCCCTGCCTCATGCTCTCCTTGTTGATTGCTTTACATAGACTCCAAGTCCTCTGGATCACGTTCGTTCCAAAAATCTCGTTCCCGAAGGTTTCATTCCGTTTGGACTCCGTTTGATATCCTTTTCCTTCGAAACACTGAAATAGGCAAAAAAAAACAGCAATTTGGGCTGGGCCTGCGGTTAATAGGTTAGTCCCAAAAATAATATAAAAGTGTATAATAAAGCCCAATAATCATCCAAAACATAATATAATATAGCATGGAACAATCAAAAATTATAGATACGTTGGAGACGTATCAAGCATCCCAAAGCTTAATTCCTGCTCGTCCTCGAGTAGGTAAATGATAAAAACAGAATTTTTGATGTGGAATGCTTCTTAGCATAATTCTCAATGTAATTCTCTTAGTTGTGGTATGAATATTCAGATCCGAAAGATTCAAGATAAAAGTTTAATATTAACATAAAAGTAATAATACTTCAAGCATACTAACTAAGCAATTATGTCTTCTCAAAATAACATGGCCAGAGAAAGTTCATCCCTACAAAATCATATAGTTTGGTCATGCTCCATTTTCGTCACACAAGAATGCTCTCATCATGCACAACGCCGATGACAAGCCAAGCAATTGTTTCATACTTTAGTAATCTCAAACTTTTTTCAACTTTCACGCAATATATGAGCGTGAGCCATGGATATAGCACTATGGGTGGAATAGAATATAATGATGGGGGTTATGTGGAGAAGACAAAAAAGGAGAAAGTCTCACATCAACGCGGCTAATCAACCGGCTATGGTGATGCCCATTAATTGATGTTAATGTGAGGAGTAGGGATTGCCATGCAACGGATACACTAGAGCTATAAATGTATGAAAGCTCAACAAAAGAAACTAAGTGGGTGTGCATCCAACTTGCTTGCTCACGAAGACCTAGGGCATTTGAGGAAGCCCATTGTTGGAATATACAAGCCAAGTTATATAACGAAAAATTCCCACTAGTATATGAAAGTGACAATACAAGAGACTATCTATCATAAAGATCATGGTGCTACTTTGAAGCACAAGTATGGAAAAAGGATAGTAGCATTGCCCCTTTTTATTTTATTTTTATTTTTTCGGGCCTTCCTTTTTTTCTTTTGGCCTTTCTATCTCTCTCTTTTTATTGGGACAATGCTCTATGAATGATGATCATCACACTTCTATTCATTTACAACTCAATGATTACAACTCGATACTAGAACAAAGTATGACTCTATATGAATGCCTCCGGCGGTGTACCGGGATGGGCAATAAATCAAGAGTGACATGTATGAAATAATATCCATGGTGGCTTTGCCACAAATACGATGTCAACTACATGATCATTCAAGGCAATATGACAATGATGAAGCGTGTCATGATAAACGGAACGGTGGAAAGTTGCATGGCAATATATCTCGGAATGGCTATGGAAATGCCATAATAGGTAGGTATGGTGGCTGTTTTGAGGAAGATATAAGGAGGCTTATGTGTGATAGAGCATATCGTATCACGGGGTTTGGATGCACCGGCGAAGTTTGCACCAACTCTCAAGGTGAGAAAGGGCAATGCACGGTACCGAAGAGGCTAGCAATGATGGAAGGTAAGAATGCGTATAATCCATCGACTCAACATTAGCCATCAAGAACTCACATACTTATTGCAAAAATCTACAAGTCATCAAAAACCAAGCACTACGCGCATGCTCCTAGGGGGATAGATTGGTAGGAAAAGACCATCGCTCGTCCCCGACCGCCACTCATAAGGAGGACAATCAAAGAACACCTCATGTTTCAAATTTGTTACATAACGTTTACCATACGTGCATGCTACGGGACTTGCAACCTTCAAAACAAGTATTTCTTAAATTCACAACTACTCAACTAGCACAACTTTAATATCACTACCTCCATATCTCAAAACAATCATCAAGCATCAAACTTCTCTTAGTATTCAACACACTCATAAGAAATTTTACTAATCTTGAATACCTAGCATATTAGGACTAATTTCTCAATTAAAGGAAATTATCATGCTGTTTTGTAGGACTCTCAAAATGATATAAGTGAATCATGAGAGAACAGTAATTTCTATAAAAAAATCCACCACCGTGCTCTAAAAGATATAAGTGAAGAACTAGAGCAAAAACTATATAGCTCAAAAGATATAAGTGAAGCACAAAGAGTATTCTAATAAATTCCGAATCATGTGTGTCTCTCCTAAAGGTGTATTCAGCGAGGATAATTGTGGTGAACTAAAAAGCAAAGACTCAAATCATACAAGACGCTCCAAGCAAAACACATATCATGTGGTGAATAAAAATATAGCTCCAAGTAAAGTTACCGATGGACGAAGACGAAAGAGGGGATGCCTTCCGGGGCATCCCCAAGCTTTGGCTTTTTGGTGTCCTTAGATTATCTTGGGGTGCCATGGGCATCCCCAAGCTTTGGCTTTTTGGTGTCCTTAGATTATCTTGGGGTGCCATGGGCATCCCCAAGCTTAGGCTCTTGCCACTCCTTGTTCCATAATCCATCAAATCTTTACCCAAAACTTGAAAACTTCACAACACAAAACTTAACAGAAAATCTCATGAGCTCCGTTAGCGAAAGAAAACAAAACACCACTTCACGGTATTGTAATGAACTCATTCTTTATTTATATTGGTGTTAAACCTACTGTATTCCTACTTCTCTATGGTTTATAAACTATTTTACTAGCCATAGATTCATCAAAATAAGCAAACAACACGCGAAAAACAGAATCTGTCAAAAACAGAACAGTTTGTAGTAATCTGAAACTAACGCAAACTTCTGGAACTCAAAAAAATCTACCAAAATAGGACGACCTGGACAATTTGTTTATTGATCAGCAGAAATTGGAATCAGTATTTTATCACGTTCTGATGATTTTTAACAATTGTTTTCGTGAACAGAAAGTTTCTGGAATTTTCAGCAAGATCAAATAACTATCATCCAAGAAGATCCTATAGGTTTAACTTGGCACAAACACTAATTAAAACATAAAAAATCTAACCAGAGGCTAGATAAAATATTTATTCCTAAACAGAAGCAAAAAGCAAAAAACTAAAATAAAATTCGGTTGCCTCCCAACAAACGCTATCGTTTAACGCCCCTAGCTAGGCATAAAAACAAGAATAGATCTAGGTATAGCCATCTTTGGTAGGCAATCCATAAGTAGCTCTCATAATAGATTCATATGGTAATTTTATTTTCTTTCTAGGGAAGTGTTCCATGCCTTTCCTTAACGGAAATTGGAATCTAATATTCCCTTCCTTCATATCAATAATTGCACCAATCGTTCTAAGGAAAGGTCTACCAAGAATAATAGGACATGAAGGATTGCAATCTATATCAAGAACGAAAAAATCTACAGGCACATAATTCCTATTTGCAACAATAAGAACATCATTAATTCTTCCCATAGGTTTTTTAATAGTGGAATCCGCAAGGTGCAAGTTTAAAGAACAATCATCAAATTCACAGAATCCTAGCAAATCACACAAAGTTTTTGGAATCGTGGAAACACTAACACCCAAATCACACAAAGCATAGCATTCATGATCTTTAATTTTAAATTTAATAGTAGGTTCCCACTCATTATAAAGTTTTCTAGGGATAGAAACTTCCAACTCAAGTTTTTCTTCATAAGATTGGATTAAAGCATCAACAATATGTTTAGTAAAAGCTTTATTTTGACTATAAGCATGAGGAGAATTTAGCACGGATTGCAACAAGGAAATACAATCTATCAAAGAGCAATTATCATAGTTAAATTCCTTGAAATCCAAGATAGTTGGTTCATTGATATATAAAGTTTTGGTTTCTTTAATCCCACTTTTACCAAATTTTGCATCAAGATCTAAAAACTCCAAATTTTTGGAACGCCTTCTAGGTAAAGGTGGCTCATCTTCAGCCCCCTCATTATCAAGATTCATATTGCAAAACAAAGATTTAATAGGAGACACATCAATAACTTTTAGATCTTCATCTTTATTTTCATAGAAACTAGAAGAACATGCTTTCACAAAGCAATCTTTCTTAGCACGCATCCTAGCGGTTCTTTCTTTGCACTCATCAATGGAAATTCTCATGGCTTTGAGAGACTCATTGATATCATGTTTAGGTGGAATAGATCTATGTTTCAAAGAATCAACATCAACAGAAATTCTATCAACGTTCCTAGCCAATTCATCAAACTTAAGCAATTTTTCTTCAAGCAAAGCATTGAAATTCCTTTGCGAATTCATAAACTCCTTAACACTAGTCTCAAATTCAGAGGGCATCTTATTAAAATTTCCATAAGAATTGTAGTAGGAATTACCATAATTATTAGAGGAATTACTAGGGAATGACCTAGGATTAAAGTTTCCTCTATATGCGTTGTTACCAAAATTATTCCTACCAACAAAATTCACATCCATAGATTCATTATTTATTCCCAATCAAAGTAGACAAAGGCATATCATTAGGATCAGAAGAAACACATTTAGTAGCAAATAATTTCATAAGTTCATCCATCTTTCCACTCAAAACATTAATTTCTTCTATCGCATGCACTTTTTTATTAGTAGATCTTTCAGTGTGCCATTGAGAATAATTAACCGTAATATTATCTAGGAGTTTAGTAGCTTCTCCTAAGGTGATTTCCATAAAAGTGCCTCCCACGGCCGAATCTAAAAGATTTCTAGAAGCAAAATTTAATCCGGCATACTATTTTTGTATAATCATCCAAAGATTCAAACCATGTGTAGGGCAATTACGTATCATTAATTTCATACTCTCCCAAGCTTGTACAACATGTTCATGATCAAGTTGCTCAAAATTCATGATATCGTTTCTAAGAGAGATGATTTTAGCGGGAGGAAAATACTTAGAGATAAAAGCATCTTTGCACTTATTCCATGAATCAGTACTATTTTTAGGCAAAGACGAAAACCAAGCTTTAGCACAATCTCTAAGCGAAAAAGGAAATAGCTTCAATTTAACAATATCATTGTCCACATCTTTCTTCTTTTGCATGTCACACAAATCAACAAAGTTATTTAGATGGGTAGCGGCATCTTCACTAGGAAGGCCGGCAAATTGATCTTTCATGACAAGATTCAACAAAGCAGCATTAATTTCACAAGATTCAGCATCGGTAAGAGGAGCAATCGGAGTGCTAAGAAAATCATTGTTGTTGGTATTGGTAGAGTCACACAATTTAGTATTATCTTGAGCCATCGTGACAAGCAAGCAATCCAACACACGAGCCAACAAGAAACAAGCGAAAAAGAGGCGAACAGAAAAGAGAGGGCGAATAAAATGGCAATGGTGAAGTGGGGGAGAGGAAAACGAGAGGCAAATGGCAAATAATGTAATGCCAGGGATAAGAGTTTGTGATTGGTACTTGGTATGTCTTGACTTGTGCATAGACTCCCTGGCAACGGCGCCAGAAATCCTTCTTGCTACCTCTTGAGCACTGCTTGGTTTTCCCTTGAAGAGGAAAGGGTGATGCAGCAAAGTAGCGTAAGTATTTCCCTCAGTTTTTGAGAACCAAGGTATCAATCCAGTAGGAGACCACGCACGAGTCCCACGCACCTACACAAACAAATAAGAACCTCACAATCAACGCGATAAAGGGGTTGTCAATCCCTTCATGGTCACTTACTAGAGTGAGATATGATAGATATGATAAGGTAATATTTTTGGTATTTTTATAATAAAGATGCAAAGTAAAATAAACGGCAATAGAAATAACTAAGTGTTGGAAGATTAATATGATGGAAAATAGACCCGGGGGCCATAGGTTTCACTATTGGCTTCTCTCGAGAGCATAAGTACTACGGTGGGAAAACGAATTACTGTCGAGCAATTGATAGAATTGAGCATAGTTATGAGAATATCTAGGTATGATCATGTATATAGGCATCACGTCCGCGACAAGTAGACCGAAATGATTCTGCATCTACTACTATTACTCCACACATCGACCGCTATGCAGCATGCATCTAGAGTATTAAGTTCATAAGAACAGAGTAATGCTTTAAGTATGATGACCTGATGTAGAGGGATAAACTGATGCAATATGATATAAACCCCATCTTTTTATCCTCGATGGCAACAATACAATACGTGCCTTGCTGCCTCTGCTGTCACTGGGAAAGGACACCGCAAGATTGAACCCAAAGTTAAGAACTTCTCCCATTGCAAGAAAGATCAATCTAGTAGGCCAAAGCAAACTGATAATTCGAAGAGACATGCAAAGATAACCAATCATACATAAAATAATTCAGAGGAGATTCAAATATTGTTCATAGATAAACTTGATCATAAACCCACAATTCATCGGATCTCGATAAACACACCGCAAAAGAAGATTACATCGAATAGATCTCCAAGAAGATCAAGGAGAACATTGTATTGAGATCCAAAGAGAGAGAAGAAGCCATCTAGCTAATAACTATGGACCCGAAGGTCTGAGGTAAACTACTCACACATCATCGGAGAGGCTATGGTGTTGATGTAGAAGCCCTCCGTGATCAATGCCCCCTCCGGCGGAGCGCCGGAAATGGCCCCGAGATGGGATCTCACGGGTACAGAAGGTTGCGGCGGTGGAAATAGGGTTTTGGCTCCGAATATGATCGTTTGGGGGTACGTAGGTATATATAGGAGGAAGAAGTACGTCGGTGGAGCAACATGGGCCCCACGAGGGTGGAGGGCGCGCCTACGAGGATAGGCGCGCCCCCTGCCTCGTGCTCTCCTCGTCGATTTCTTTACGTAGACTCCAAGTCCTCTGGATCACGTTTGTTCCGAAAATCACGTTCCCGAAGGTTTCATTCTGTTTGGACTCCGTTTGATATCCTTTTCCTTCGAAACACTAAAATAGGAAAAAAAAACAACAATTTGGGCTGGGCCTCCAGTTACTAGGTTAGTCTCAAAAATAATATAAAAGTGTATAATAAAGCCCAATAATCATCCAAAACATAATATAATATAGCATGGAACAATAAAAAATTATAGATACGTTGGAGACGTATCACTTCACCGTTAGGAAGATTAGCTAATCGTCGTACGAGTGTCGGACGTGATTACGAAACGTCGGACCATCGTAACATCGTCGTACACGACAACTATTGCACACGCTATTCTATGGTGCAACGTTTACGATGCATACTTCATCAGAAACAGTTAATGGTTGCGAATCGTGTACGATAAGGAAACTAACACAAACGTTTAGTTTGCCCGCACCGTTTGTGATATTGTCGGACATCGCACACGCTTTGCAAACGGCAACTGTGTGCATGCTTGCACACGTTTCCTCTCTGTGAACCATCTCAGATTATGGTGCATATCGCAAACGTATGTGTTTTACCAACTGTGTGTGCCGTAACAACCTGGAGAGCATAATTTCACCATAATTTAATTGCTGCTTTTCCAAATTGTACCGGATTTGGATTTGAATTTGAATGTATGCTACAACTTTATTCATATCCATTAGGTTCAAACAAGCAATGCATTATTCGATTCAAAGGTACGTATGTTCAAGAATTACATAAGAACCAAATAAAGAATGATGAACCATAGTTGTATACTTGTACTATTAAAGACGGTAAAGAAAGAGGCGAAATATATTCTGGTTGCTGAACAAGGTAAAGCGGAATGCCCATATTGTGCCCTCCTCCATGCACAAGGCACGCACGACTCTAGTCCAGCCCCTTGTGATGGCCGACCGCCCATCCTTCACGGTCTTCATGAAAACATCTAGATAATTATCGTGTTCCGATAGAAATACTTTAACCTTTGCATGCCCACCAATCATGTAGTTTGAGAGGCAATCTTGAGTAAACTGCTTTCGCAACCACTGCAAAGGAATAAGATTTCAGACATTGTCATCTAACACAACTCATTATGGGTAGTAAAAAGAAGGCTGCAGAGTTCTTACTTACCATCCTGCAGTTTGCTGTTGTCTTGGATAAAGTGTAAACAAATAGTTTAATTGCCATCTTTGGACCCATTTTACTAACAATCTTTATCAGCTTCCTCACTTGAGGCTGGTTCATCGATATCTCATTGCCCCATACGCAGAAAGGGTCGAAACGCGGACCTTTACCAATGACATATGTACCTAAAAGCACCAAGTTAATATTAGAAGCTAAACAGCAATTGCACAATGATGTAGTACAACACTCTTTGATAATATGTCTGTATACATCCGTATGTGGTAGTCCATTTGGAATCTCTAAAAAGACAAATATTTAGGAACGGAGGGAGTATCTTATAACATCCAATATACTCACATATTAGATGAATTAACATCTTATATTATGGGCCGGAAGGAATTTAGTTCATTCTTGAAAATTATCTCCTGTTGTATCCACGGGTTACAGTTAGTTTGAGCTAGTTCGGGCTCAAATAGCCCTAAAGTATATCTAAACATGAGGGCTAGTTTGAGCTAGTTGCATCTATAACCCACCCAAAAAAACTAGTATCCAACCCAAGAGGTGCTAATTGGAGCTAGTTCTCCTAGTGCATTTATTGTCAATCTAACCCTGCCATCCAAACAACTCTGTGGATGGAGTTAGTTTAGGGTTAGTAATAAGCTAGAAACTAACTCTAACCTATAGCTAAGTTGATTATCCAAACAGGGATGTGTTGTTGCTGTTGCTGCTGCTGCGCTTCTACGTATATCTAGACATCATTAGAACATTAATGTAACATTTTTCCTTGTTGCCATGTAGCCTAGAATTGCATATTTATACATTAAGTACAGTGCATGTTACTATCTAGCCTCAGATATATTACACACGGCCCTAGTTAACCTAAGGAAAAATGGGTTGCAGATATATTCAGTTAAAAGTCCGATTCACCGATTAGTCCCTTATCAGCCGCCGGCCTATATGGTACCAGCTACGGATATCCTGAATAGTGAGTAGATATAAGCCATGGGATGAAACTAACCTCGATGGAAAACAGCAGTCGTTCCCAAAATTGTCCTGTGTAGGTACATCAAGAAGCATGTTAAGCACAACAGGCTAAATATCAACCAAAATTACACATGGCGGACGAAATAATCTCCAAAAGATAGCTTCAGTGTGCAGGTTTAAGCAAGCTAGTAAAGCAAAACAAGTGGAAAGGTGTGCTAACTGCAACAGGCCTAACATTTAACAACAAGCAAACATGGTCATTCAAACTGGTATTGTGCAGGTCTAAGTACACTGGTTATGGTTAAATAAAAATGGATAGGCATGTTAACTACAAGATGCAGCAACCAAATGTAGTCATTCATAGTGGTATTGTTGAAACTGGTACTAATGAAATTGAACTGCACAGTTCATACTTGCATATATAGAACATCACATTGTGAATAACTAGAATAAATAAGGCATACTACGAACAACCAAAGATAGCATTTGAAACTGAACATATGCTAACTACAAACAACCGAACAATCAAAACACTTTAAAAGAGGCATATGCTAGCTATAACAGGCTTAACAGCAAGCAAATATATGCATTCCTATCGGTATGTTTAAAACTAGATTGATGAAATGTACTGCACAGTAAATAATTGCACATATAGAGCATCACATTGTGAACAACTGAAATAAACAAATCATGGGTTTCCTCACTTGTCACAGATGGGCTCGTTCCTGTGCGAAGAGCACGGACCCTGGATGCGCTCCATGTTGTCGCGGATGGGCTCCTTCCCCTTGAAAGAGCACGACTGTAGGGTGCCCTCCCTGATGTCGCAGACGGGCGCTTTCCCCTTGGAAGAGCCGGAGAGGGTGCCCTCCTCGCGGTCGCCGTCGATGAGGTCTGACTTGGAAGCTGTAGATCCCAAGCCAGCATCGCAGAACGTGTTCTTCAGAAATGACAAAAGGGGCTTGATGGCGATGTAGAATGGCAAATTGTTGACAGCGAGCCAGATGAGATCAGCGACGGGGCCATGGATGAGATCGACGGCGGTTGAACCCGAGGGGTTGGGGGTGGGCCACTTAACCTGTGACACAGCCCGCCTCATGGCGTCGCTGTCGATGACTTCGATGTCGTAGCCGGCGGACGGGACATGCCCGCATACTCTAGCCCGCTGCTTGAGTGCCTGCAGCCAGTAATGGTCGTCAGCTTCCTAGGCGACGTCGGGCGAAGAGACCGCTATACACCTCTTTTGGGCCAGTCGCTCGTCGAGCTCCACGGGAAGCGTAGCCGGGCTTAGGTTGCGAGGCTCTGGAGTGGGGGACGGGGATGGGGATGGGGATCTGTGGGAAAGGGGGCGTTTGGCAGGCGTCATCTAAGAAACTCAGGGCGGCCTGGGTATGGAGATCGGTGGGTAAGCTGCATGGGCAAACCGGCAGATGTTGACAATGGAGGCCTTGCGGCGGTGGCGGTAGCAGCGGCGGTGACTTTGCTAGGGTTTTGAGCGAGGGAGGGTGTGTGTGTGTGCACGCGCACACCCGAGGAGGTTTTGGTGTGTGTGTGTGTGTGTGTGTGTGTGTGTGTGTGTGGAGGGGGGCACGGGGTGTTTGAGGAAATGACGCGGGTACTGAAAATTTTACTATGCGGGAGTGAAATGCCGGGCTATTGAAAATTTTGATGATAGTGCATCGCGCACGGTCCGGAGATAACAAACGTGTGTTATGAAAAAGAAAAACCCTCGAGGCAGGCAGATATTTTCGATGCAGGCGGGATTGGGGAACAAGAAACATCGCACACGGTCCGGACATAACAACCGTGTGTTATGAAACAGAAAAACACTCGAAGCAGGCAGATATTTTTGAGAGGGGGAGCCTCGTGGAGCCCAATGTACTGTGCGGGTGTGTGCGTGACAGGTGCACCAGCATATTTTCAATGGCATATTTTCTAATCTTTCTAATCTTCAAGCGCATTTTCTCGATCTTGATCTTGTGATCATCGACGACATCAGCAAAATGCAACTCCAATTCCATCTTCTCCTCCTCAATTCTTTTCAATTTTCTTTCAAATACTCATTTGTTTTCAACTAACTTTAAGCTCTCGACAATAGGGTCGGTTGGAATTTCCGGTTCACATACCTCCTAGATAAAAATATCTATGTCAACTTGATGGGCATAATTTGTCATAAACACGAAATGCAACAAATAGTTATAAAAGAGAATATACCACATCTGAATCATAAACCGGACGAGGGACGACGGGGCCGGATATCAAAACCATGGCACTGTGTATAACAAACAACGTACGGGTAAGATAATTATACAACTAACTATATATCTAAATCACACAAACATGATTCTTCTTATATAAAAAGATAAGAACAAGAGGCTCACCACAAGGTGGTGCCGGCGACGGGACGGTGCGGCGATCAATGGTGGTTAGGACGAAGACGGAAAGGGACTAAGTAAACCACACCTACTTATCCAAACTAAGAGTTATTTTGAGCTCAAATTGCATATAAATCAAATAAACTACCACATATAATTCCACCCAAACTAAAACCCACAAATCACTATACTTATAGAGCATTGCAAGAGCTAATCTAGTAATGAGAGATCAAAGGACAATGTTGCTAAACTTTGTGATCACTTGGATGGATGGGGTGCCTTCAAATCTTGACAAATTTTGGCAAAAATGGAGGATGAGCTCGAGAGGAGAGGAAGAAACAGACAGGAGAGGAATGGGGAAGAACAGAGAGCTCAGGCTCGACAAAGTGTTTATATAGGATGATCTTTAGTCCCGGTTGATTATACAAACCGGGACTAAAGGTGCATCTCTAGTACCGGTTCGTGCCACGAAACGGGACTAAAGGTGTTGGTGGGGCCGCAGCCTGCCACCGCCTCTTTAGTCCCGGTTCGTGGCACGAACCAGTACTAGAGGTTCGCCATGAACCGGGACTAATGAGCGTCGCCCGCCTAGCCGTTGGAACCGGCACTAATGGTCACATTAGTGCCGGTTCATTTACAAACCGGGACTAATGACCTGAACATTACGCCCTTTTTCTACTAGTGTTGATGAGCTCAGCGAGACAACGTGCATCGCACAAGAAGCGTTCCAACATGAATTGCTACGTCACGTGGAAACTATTCGCGTGTATACGATTTTTTGCACTCCCACAATATAAAGGGCCAACGGTCCGTGCACGTAAATTTAAAATATTTAAATGGACACCAAATATACAAAGTTATAAAAGGAAGTTTTAAATGTGCGCCAAAATTACATATGGGCACAATTAAGGCAGAAAATCTAATGAAATATTCATTCAATTTGACGCCACATCAAAATTACATATGGCAATGCCGAACACAAATCTAGGAGCCCCGAATCTAGAGGACACGAAATAGTCAGAGGAGCTTCACCATGGAACCCCGGTCTACGTACCCCCCCACCCCACCCCCGCGCGTGCGCGGCTGCGAAGTGCTTGGTCACGGCCAACCTCAACCAACGATGGGTGGCAGACATGGGCATAGGGATGGGGAACACTAGCATCGTGATGAGCTGAGTACCGTCCAAGTATAAGCCCAACACTTGGATGTCGCCCTTTCTCGGTGTAAAGGAGGACCAGATCAGGTTGTCTCACAAGCTAACAACAACAAAATTTGAGAAATAACTCATTCGTACTGAGATTGGGGTTGAGTCATCATCCTCCTAGGCGGCCAGACCCACAATGGGGAAGAGGCTCCCATCGCTCTTAGAGTCCCATAGTAAAGATGATGGTAGTCACGCTTCCACCCCTTCCCCGGGCTTCTGAATGACCTCACTACATGGAGAAATTTACAAAAGCAAAAGTAGATCACATATTTTGGGAGGCGAGGGAGACCAGTGAAAAGGTGTTGGCCATTGCACTAGTTTTTCTACATGTGAACCTCCTATCATGTGATGGGTACTGGGTTCATATCCTCCTTCCTTGAATGCTCTCCATCGAGCCTATCCGAGTTCAACTTAGCCTAAAGGTAGGGGAAAAGTCGATTGGTTAGTAGGGGAAAAGTCGCACAGGGCCTACTTCAGCCTAAAGGTACACTAGAGGGTAGATGGTCAATGCATAGGCACCAGCCTGGTGAAGGAAACACGGTGTTTCCTGTTTGGAAGGTGGTCAAATGGTCTCCTACAACTCAAAGGTTGTGGTATTCTGAGAAAGCCAGGTCCTCCCGGCATATACTAGGTGGGATGAAAATAACCAATGCATGGAAGGTGGTCTTATGTTCTGCAACAACTCAAAGGCTGTGGTATTCTGAGCAAGTCGGTTCCTCCCGTCATGTACTAGCTAGGTGGGACGAAAATAAGCACTGCAAGTGACCAATTTGGCGTGCAAGTTGTGCATATTGTACCAATTACAGGCCCGTTGGTGCAGTTGACCCACTAGCGATAACAAATAACTACTTATGGTTATGAACCCCTTTATCGGCCCTAGATGTTTACTTTTTTCGCTTAGTAATGGGGCGTGTGTTACAAACATCATCGATGGCTTTCCAGGTTGCTGGTTAATAATGGTTGCTGGTTAATAATATCTTTCTTTTGCGTGTTGGGTAGGAGCAACGGAGACTTGTGCTCGCTCAATTCATTTGCACGGCTTGATGCGCTGAGTGCGATCACATCCGTCGGATATGAAGCATTGCAAAACGAACCGTTACGTCGCGTGGAAACCATCTGCGGGCGTACAATTTGCCGCGCTCTCGCGATACAAGGGGCCAACAGTCACACGCACGTAAATTTAAAAGGTTTAAATGGACACCAAATATACAAAGTTATAAAAGGACGGTTTAAATGGGTGCTAAAATTACATATGGGCACAATTAAGGCAGTAAATCTTATGCAATATTCTCCCAATCTGTTGCCATATCATGAAATTAATTCCTTGGCGATCTCTCCACTATAAATCTACCCCTCCTCCCTGCCTAAACCAGCAACTTTCCTTACCTTGGCTAGTTTGATCCCTTTGCCAGCAATGGCTCGCAAGAAGGTGACCCTCAAGTACATCGCCAACGACTCCACCCGGCGCTCTAGGTTCAGGAAGCGTCTCAGGAGCCTGATGAAAAAGGCGACCGAGCTGGCCACCATGTGCGATGTCAAGACCTGCGTGGTGGTGTACGGCGAGGGCGAGGCGGAGCCTCAGGTGTTCCCTTCCCATGCCGAGGCGGTGGATATCCTGAATGAATTCAAGAGCATGCCGGAGCTGGGCCATTGCAAGAAGACGATGGACCAGGAGGCATTCCTCACCCAGCGCATCGCCAAGCTCCGGGACCAGGTGGACAAGGCTCGCCGCGAGTGCCAGGACAGCGAGATCAGGTACCTCCTTTACAACATCATGCACGGCAACCACCCAGGCCTCGTTGATCTCAGCGCCGAGGACGTCGCCCGCGTTGGCTGGAAGGTGGACGAGCTACTCAAGAGCCTCGGCGAACGCATGGCAAAAAACCATGTCCAGGCGCCGCCGCCAGCTCCATCCGTCAGCACCGACAGCATCGACATGGCGTCTCCGTCGCAGTATCTGACGTCACCGCAGCAGGAGGAAGGCTGGCTTGACATGGTGAGCTCCGGTGGTGACGTCGGCACCCTGGTCTACGGTGGCAACGCCAGCCACGACGGCGCCGGCTTCTCCGGCGCTGATATGATGATGCAGACGCCATTCTCCGATCTGGGGTTCAGTTCGAGTCCTTTCCCTCCCATCTAAGCCAGGAGGGATGAGGATCTCCAGCCGCTGTGCATGGCCAGCTATCGTGCGATCGATCTCTCGTTATTTATTTAGTTTCCTGAAGGTGTTATATTATTCATCTATGTGCGTCGTTGTATTCATCTTGCTCTCTGAGCCAACTCTCGTTTTTTATTGTAATGTTGTTATTGAATTTTTATTCAGTTGACCTCTTCCCAAAAGGCTGTTTGTTTGATCTCTGCTGTGCAATTGGTCGTAAATCTTAAGTTGCACCTGTTTGTTTGTGTCACAATTGTGTGTTGTCTGACATTACTTGCACAGCTAAGTGCCTGATATATAGTTGCTGCTTGATTGCTGTCAGGGCCTCAAAGAAACTTGGTCTCGTGTGTTGGCCTGTTGGGGCTTGTGTCAGGGCCTTTAATTTCATGCTATTTTGGTGTCTAGAAGTTTACATCTTCTGTGGTATAAACGAGTTGAAGATTCCTTCTCCTGGAGCCAGCTAAATTTGCTGGATGATTAATATTTTCCTGGATACAGATTTGAGAATTAATTACCTTTTTGAGTTAATTACATAGCGACAGGCAAACGTCAGAACTATGGAAGTTCTCCATTGTGCTCTGCTTGGTTGGAGCTGTGTCATGTTCTCTGTTCTTCAGACCCTTCTCCGTTCTTCAGACTGGCCCACAGGAGTTTCTCTACACACCTCTGCTTCCCATGCCCTCGATCTTGCTCTACGTCACCCCACTGACCGGACCTCCATCAGCATGTAAGTTTGAGATTTGGAGCTATTTCCATGTTGTGTTGACTACTTCTTTTTGTTAGCGATGAACTCTACAAGCTGCAACAAGTGACCGATCAGGACTGAAATTATAGCGTTCCTTCAAATTCCATTCTATGATAATAAAGATTTAAAGAAAACATGTTACCACCAAACGCCCACTTTAATTGGCTTGGCAACGAAGCAATCCGCGTGGCATTCGGAGACCACTAGATTTGAAGGCGTGTCCAACAAGAATGCTAAAGGGCCAATGGAAACTATGCGCCCAATGGTGTCGTCACTCTTCAGCATTAGTAGTACAAACTATAGAGGAGGCAAGAATAGTATTGAAGTGTCTCCGCTTCAGCATGTGTCACGCGCTTTAAAACTATCAATAATAAGCACCCGCACATTCAACTTTATTTTGGCGCTTACAAGAAAGACATCATGTAAAGAACCATGTTAGAACTTAGAACCCACGGAGTTGATAAGGACCAGCCATCCTCTATAGGACAAATGCATCCCTTTCCTCCGCGTGTTTCCATGGATAACAACGCGCATCCTCTATAGAACTTATTATTATTTGCGGGTGAAAATACAAATTATTGATTACAAAAAAAATTATTGCAGCATGGATACAACACGGTAGATTACTACATAACATATATAATAATATGTCAGTGATTAAATCAAACATACCCAAGACAAAACTATGCTTGAAAAAGGCTCATATTTGTGAATGTGATGCCAGTTTATAAAATACTAGCCCGCACATTGGACGGGCCACTTTGCTAGTTGTCAAATCAGTGCAACCTATTTGAGCATGAACTTGTTTTGAAGGACATGTGGTGCACATCTTTTTTTCTAGGATTTGTAGAAAGATCTTATGTTAAGAAAGTCTAAGTTAATACATTTGCCACTTGTGTATTTTCTCTGTACTTTGAAAATTTTAAACATGACTACATGACACTACTGAAAAAAGCCTTATAGGTGAACTCAAATGAGTGGCGGGTACCAAACAGCGCTCTCCACTGGAGATGCAATAGTAGTGGCGGGCGGTAAATATGACCCACAACAAGTATGCTGCCCCAGGTGTGCCCGCGTGCTGAAAGTGAGTAGTGGCGAGCAACTACATGCACCCGCCACTGCAACTTGAGCTAACAGTGGTGGGCTGTACGTACTGCCTGCCACAAAGACTTAGATTTTATATATCCATAAGTTAGCACTGGCGGGTAGTACGTACTGCCCGCCACAAGAACTTTTAACCCCCAAAAATTGCCAAGTAGGTTGTATGTAATAGGAAGTTTTGAGTGCCAGCCGTTGCTATTTGGCGTGGCGGGCATTTGCCAATACCTGTCACTGTTATTGCCAGCCCCAGTGCCAATTCAATTTCCACCCAAAACCGCATCTGGAAATTCAAACTCTCTCAACTCTTCTGAATCCGGCCCAACCCCGTTGCTGTCCTCTACCGCGCCCGCCCTCCTCTCGCCGCCACCGACGTCCTCCATCACTGTCGTCCACCGCGGCAACCCTTCTCCGTTGCGGCCCCCGTCCTCCCTCTCAGCCCCCACACCACGACCGCCCTCGTTCGCCGGTGCCTTCGTCCACCGCGACCGCCGTCCGCCATCGCGACCGTCTTCGTTCGCCGAGGCCTCCCTTGTCTGCCGAGGCCTTCGTCCCTAGAGGATGCCCTCCTTCGTGTTCCCTGAACGCGATGGCCTCCACCCGTAGCGGAGGGCTAACACCGCCACTGCTAAGCAATGCCTCCTCAATCGAGGCCACCGATACGTCGTCCGCATCGCGCTCCAGCAGTGTGCAGGTAATTAAATTTTACTCATGTTAGAATGTAGATTAATGTTGGTGTTTATATGCACGTTAATATAGGTTGTAGATGGCACGCCAAATAGATCTCGAGTGGCTATTTAATTGAGGAAGGGAAACAACTACTTAAGTCTGGACGTGATTACTCTATAGCACATGTTAGGAGAAGCAAAACTAATGTAGATTGCCACCCCTCGCGACGGCTGCCCTCGTCTGCCATGGTCTAGACAAAATTGGCACTCTTTGCTAAAAGGATTCTACGAACCACCTTGATAGAAATGAAATTAATATTTTTCACAAAAAAAGATATAGATTGTAGATGAATTGATTAACAGGGCTTCAAGAGTGTCTAAAATATCACGAAACATTAATTTCGGTTTGGCAACATTTTTTACACTCAATGTTTTCATTCTTTAGCAGAAGTCATGCCCAAATTCTTTGTCCATCCATACTCTATATTATTGGTCGATGTAGAACACAACTCAAAAATATATAAATCATTGTAATACGCACTCTAAAAATTATATAAATCATTGTAATACTTACTTTAAAAAAGAGCCTATTCTAAAAAATTATATAAATAATTGTAATATGTAGTAAAAAAAGAACTTCTTGTACAAAATTATGTAAATTATTGTAATACATAGTTAAAAAAAGAACTTATTCTAACAAAATCTAAAAAAACAATGGTGCTAGTCTTCATCTTCTGAATCGGAATCTTCATCAGAACTTAATACTTGGCTTCCAACTGGCGTAATACATTTGAATCTCAACTCATTTCTTGCCTATTGTTTTCAGGAATAAAAAGTATTACTACCCACCCCTCAAGATCGATCTCATGTTGACTTACAAAATTACTCCACGCAGGACCATTAATTTTGAGACGGTCGTCTCTTTTAATATGATAATCAACTTCTATTGATTGTTGTGGTTGTCGGCTCATTTACAGTAAAACAGAACCATATTGTTGTAGAGCAAGGCTCCCAACTATTCAAAAAGGTAACATTTTATTAAAATGTGAAGTGATGAGATTGCATTTTACATATTGTATATTACTTACCAAATGATTATCAGACATGTCCGCAGCTGTAAAGCATTGGATCTGCGTAGGATAGTCCTCATTCGTCTGTAATAGAGTGTGCATGTTGTTGACTTGCCTTTGTGTTAGATTAAACTCGGTGCTTTATGCAACAGGTCTTTCTCCTTCATCAAATACGTCATCTTTATGAATTTAAAAAATTGAATAATTGTTAACTATATAAAAGTATTACTAAATAAAAACTAATATAAAACAATATGTACTTACTAATTATATCCTTTGGTTCACCATTTGGAAGTATGAGGGACATATACATGACAAAATCTCTATAGTTGTAGCAAAAATATATCGTGTCTCCTCTTCTTATATCGTCGTCGTAGCAAAAGCAATCTCATCCAAAGCCACTTATACGAATTATATCTCCATTATCTCTCGCACACATCCTGTAGCTTGATCCATGAGAAGTCTCTGCTGTGAAATAGTGTTGTTCGATGTAGTAACTAAATTGCTTAACACCTCGGCAAGGTATATTCTATACATAATTAGTGTACGTAGTAAGTTACCCCTCAATTTGATATACAATACAGTTACATATCACATTACAAACGAAAAAACGTTGACTCACAATCCCATAAAGATGACTGTGTCGAACCATCACTCAGAATTGTGGTACCTGTTCCTGATCTATAAGGTGCACGGTATTACACTAGTACCACAAATGTCGCAGACATTAGCCATTTGAACCTGAAATAGTTACATTCAACTGTGTTAGAACACATCGAATATTAGTTTAGTACATAAAAAATATAAATTAAATATGTTACCTTGGAGTACTCGTGAATTTTTATTGATATAGAAGGCAAGCAACCAATTTGTGTGATACATTCTTACCTCCGATAATCCACTTCTGAGCCTTGGCTTAGCTGCACCTGCCCTGTCGAAAAAAATCAAAACAAACACTAGAAAAATTCAATAAATTCCAAAAAAAAATTGGTGTGGTAGATAAATTGATGCGTGAGGTCCGCTCTAATTTCCAACTCATTTGGACATCTGATCAGCTCTCAGCAAAAAAGGAAAAATTCGGGGTGTGTAAAAAAGATTACTATTCATGCACTGTTCTGACCTGATTTGTCTTTTTTGCTGAGAGCTGCTCAGATGTCCAAATGAGTTGAAATTGGAGAGGACCTCACGCAGAAATTTATCTACCACACAAAAAATTGGAATTTTTTTAAATTTTCTAGGATTTATTTTCATTTATTCTGACCGGGTGCAAATGAGCCTGGACACCGAAACACCGCACTCTCTTACCTCTCACTATGCGCAGCGTTGTTGTCTCTATTTATAGTTAGGCATATATGATTAAGTGTGGTTCAGACGAAAATAGGTTGTGTGGCTTATCATTTATTTAGCATACAGAATGGTTGGCAATGAATGAAGCATGCATATCCCTGGTGTGGCGATAGTAGGCTACATGCTATTTATAGTGAGAATGTTTGCGTCTATTAGTTACTTCTATTTATAGTGAAACAGTTTGCAGCTAAAATGTTTGTCGTTTAACATATATTAACTAAAGATGGATTATGTGGTTTAACATATATTTAGGATACGGAATTGAGTATGTGGTTTAACATATATTAAATAAAAATGATAGGCAATGAAGGAAGCATGCCTCTGGTGTGATGACACGAGGCTAGGTGCTTGTTACAAGGTTGAGGTCACTTGCAAAGAAATATGTGTAGATCTTCAAGAAGACTTTATGAAGCGGGCGGTCGTTTCATAATGTTGCGCCCACAATTGTCTAATTTTTTCCTTCTTATCATGCTCAGCGTATCCCTTGTTGGGGAAGGGCCGAGTTCATGCATGTGGTCCACTTGCCCATCGATGTGGACGGCACCGTTCAGCTTGACATGAACCTGTTAAAAAATTGGCACTTATTGTATTGTATTGTGTATGTACTAATATTAGAGTTATTTGAAATGTGCTATTTATGTCTTTACAGTATTTATTTTGCTAAACCGAAAAAATTGCAACGTCACATAAAAACGCTGCCACGACAGTTTTTTTATATTTCGCTCGCAAAATCCAACTGTGGCAGGAGCGATTCGACAACCACCACAGGTAAGAACCATAATAGTGGCGGGCGAGCATTGCCACCCTCGACAGCTAGTACATGATCATTGGCGGGCGGGCACCCGCTACTGATGCGGTTATAGTAGTGGCAGGCACCCTTGGGAGCCTTGCAAGCCACTGCTGGCCTTTTTGCGCCCGCCGCTGCTAGGCATCCCTGCGGTAGTGTGATATCCTCGCTAAAGAAGGTTTTGAATTCCATTATAAAGCTTGCTCAAATTTGGAAGAATTTTGGGATAAACTATATACATGAGATAATATTATCAGTTTTTTTGACTATTTACTGTAGATCAACAACCCTACAGTCTTTATTCCAGAAATCTTTGCCTAGGCTTGTTTAATCCGCTCCCACTGGGAGTTGAACCCAGGTCCTGGGGTGCTATACTAAGGTCAATGCACCCACTAGGCTACAATCCCGTTCGCTGTGATAATATTATCATGGTTTCTACGAATTGTTAATAGATTTAAATTAAATTCCTCAGAAAATTTCTAGATATTTATTTTTATGTGAGAGAACTCATATTATAATATTTGAGCATGTGAAAAATAATCTTGAATAAATTTTTGATATGAAAAGTGTTATTATTTTGAAAATTTTGGATTTACGGTTTTGTAAAAGAAGGAAATAGTTTAGGGTCTGGACAAATTAATTTCCCGTTTTGGTTTATTCTAGTTGCAATGATCACATAGATGAGTTATGGTTCAGTTTTGTCACATTTTTAGGTAACTTTTAGTTGCGTGAATCCAACATATGAACCAAATTAGAAGCATAAGTGTGCAAGACTTTTATTTGCTCCATATTTTATCTTCACTAGATGACCCATTACGCCAATTGGTGCAGAGACCAACCGCAGACCGGATGTTAAGCGAACTATTTGAAACTAAAGCCAGGAAGTTAAACAACACTATGGGCAGCACGTCTAACACATGTTTGTTCTATAAATCATCCCCAAAGGCCATTTGCATGAATAATAATACACATGGGCACAATATAAATCAGATGTGGATAATGAACAAATGGAAACTAAAACATAAGCCAAAAACAACCTTTGGAGGTGGCTTTGTAGGTCGGTTGCCTCATTGTGTTATTACTTGGGGGTTCTGACTTGCGGTTGCCCGAGTCGAGCCGTACTATGGCGCACGTCATGGCATTGGGCTCTTGTCAAGCTCCGGGCACACGCTCTTTTGAGCAACTATGGATGAGCCACCCGTCTGGTCCGTCAGGGTACTAGCCTAACTATCCCTGCTACACGCTCATGCCCTGGTCATCAGAGACTATGTGCAGCCTAGAAGTGAAGTGTACTATTTGAAACATAAAATATAAGCTAAAAGAACTATGATGACCTAGAAATACGCGCACACTTGTGCACCAAGACGATGGGAGTATTTGAGGAGACCAGTTGCAGACATCCCCGCAAAAACAAACTACAGCCAATAAGCATATAGCAACTAATACAAACAAAAAGTAGGCGAACCATTTGAAAGACGTTTCTCGTGAATGGTATGCCAGTGATTACATCCGTATTCTGCAAACGGCAGACAACGATGATTGTTGCCCATGCCCTGCTTTGCCCATGCACTCCAACTCAACAGTTAGGTCAATACAAAGGACAATTACTGTAGAGGCCGGATTTTCGGCACATAAATTCCCAGCAAAGGACCCTTATGTCACCACCAGCCCCAGGATTACTGTTGCTGGTGGATATTTCCTTGATACAGAATTCCAAGCAATTACAAGGATTTGAGTACAATACCTTACACTAGTAGAAAAAGGCCCATTTGTCCCGGCTCGTAAGGCCTATTTGTCCCGGTTACCGAACCGGGACTAAAGGGTCGGTACTAAAGCCCAATACCTTTAGTCCCGGTTCGCCTTCCAACCGGGACAGATGGGGCTCCACGTGGCCGCTACGGCTTGCGCAGGCAGGAGGGCCTTTTGTCCCGGTCGGTGGCACCAACTGGGACCAAAAGGCATCCACGCGTCAGCAGTTCAGGGCTTGGGGTTTTTGTTTTTTATAAAGGGGGCTGGTTTGGGGGTTTTGTAGGGTTAATTTAGGGGTTTTATATATTGTGTTAGCTAGCTAATAGAGAAAAGTGTCCTCTCTTATCTCCGTACTTGGTCAACGCTACGTACTATACGTATAGAGAGGACTCGACACGCTAGCTAGCTAGTAAGCAAATGAAGGAAACCATTAAGTATAGAAGATCGTCATGAACATATACAGAGAGAAGTGATAGACCTCTCCTTCTCCTAGAGATTGGTCGAACAACAAGTTTTCGTATATCTATCCGATGCTACTGACTACATATATACAATATAAGATCTCTTACAATCCCCAAACATCTAAACTCAAGTTCCACATGGTATTCTCCGTCTTCATTGATGACGTGGTCAAGAAAGAATCCCGCCAATTCCTCTCGAATTGCTCGTATGCGATCTTGTGGTAGGAGTTCATCCCGCATATGAAACATCTAATTTGAAGAAGGGGGTCAATACATATATATGAATGAAACTCAACACAAATGATGGTAATAAAATAAAATTATGAATATTATTGCTTACACACTTCATATTGTTTTTTAGAGTAGCCCCGCTCACAGGTCGTGTGGCGGATGAACTCGCAAACGTAGTATCCACATTAATCATTCCCGGGTTCCTGCCACAACCACTTTACAAGAAATAGAGGTAAATCAAATTGATAAGCAAGCATGCTAAATGGTATTCATGAAACTAGCTACAATCAATGGGACATGTGTGGAACTAGCTAGTAGTACTTACTTTCGGGTGTGTAAATCGCAGCTCCCCCGGCAGTCCCGGAGCTTCTGCGGTGAACTTTTTCCAAACCCTGCCAGACAAAGAAAAAACAATTACTTGATATCAGCTGGAAATGAACAAAGTTGCCGATATGGTGCGATAATGATCGATTGAACTTACTTCTCGAGCATTTTAGTCACGGCCGCATACTCCTCGGGATCTTTTCGTCTTGAGTCTATAATATTATTCTATTTTTTCTTCTTCTCCTCTATTCCTTCTTCTTCTTCTCTTTTTTTTCTTCTTCTTCCTCTTCTTTTTTCTCTCCTCTTCTTCCTCTCCTCTTCTTCCCCTCCTTCCTCTTCTTATTTTCCTTTTTCTCTCTCCTTCTTTTTCTTCTTCTTCCTTCGTCCTTCTTCCTCTTTTCTTCTTTTTCCTTACTTTCCTTTTTCCTCTCCACTAACCTAAAATGCACTAACAGTCCAACTAACCTAAAAATGCACTAAATCAACTAACCTAAAATACACTAACCTAAAATCGATATCTACTAACAACCTAAATAAAAAATTAATGCATATATGAAAAAAACATATATAAACAAAAAAATGCTATGAACATTATATCCATACATACATAGCCGCATTCATTCATCATATAGCTACCACATACATATATACATTATGTATATGAAAATAAATGCAATGAACAAAAAAATAATACACATTATATGAAGAAAAAAAGCTCTGAACAGAGTCGGGGCGGCGGCGGCACACATCGGGGACGGCCGGCGAGGGCGATGGCGGGGGTAGCGAGGGCGATGGCGAGGGCGTCGCCGAGGGCGACGGTGGGGGCGCGGGCCAGGGCAGGGGCTTGGCCGGCGACGGTGGGGGCGGGTCGTGGCGCAGGGGCGTGCTCGGGGGCGGCGGGAAAAGCGTCGGTATGGGCTCGGGGGCACGGGCGACAGCGACGGCGCCGGGGCAGCCTGGCGGCGCCAAGGGGGTCGGCGTCGTCGGGGGCAACTCGCGACGAAATTCTGAATTTGTGCAAAGTGTTTCTTATATAGCAAAGGCTTTGGTCCCGGTTCGTGGCACAAACCAGGCCGAATACCCACCTTTGGTCCCAGATCGTGCCACCAACCGGGACTAAAGGTCTCTTTTCAGCAGCCCAAAGGACGGGAAGCAGAGACCTTTGGTCCCGGTTGGTGGCATGAACCGGGAACAAAGGTGGGTATTCGTCCTGGTTTGTGTCACGAACCGGGACCAAAGGTGGGTATTGGTCCCGGTTGGTGGCACAAACCGGAACCAAAGGTGGGTGCTGGTGCCGCGGCCAAAACTTTAGTCCCACCTCGCTAGCTGAGAGGGGCTCGGAGTGGTTTATAAGCGCCGATGCGCCTGCCACTTCGAGCTCCTCTCAACTGGAGGCCTGCTGGCCTAAACTAGTCAATCTGGCTGTGGGCCTACTGGGCCTTCTGCGGACCTGAATCCTGGCCCAACAGGATAGTTGGGTTTCTAGTCGTATTCAGGCCGTGGGCCTACTGGGCCTTCTGCGGGCCTCAATCCTGGCCCAACAGGATAGTTTTATTTATTTTTTATTTTTTTGTTTTTTTGTTTTGTTTTTTGCTTTATTTATTTTCTTTTGTTTTTTTCTTTATTTTTTTAATTCTTTTTGCTTTTAAGTTAAAAAATGATAAACTTTCTGTTAGTGCCATTAGTTTTCAAATTTGAATAGTTTAAATTTGAATTCTTTGACATTTGTGTGAATCACTAGTTTGTGATTAACTTTACTATAAAAATAGATTTTGGAGTGATTCTTTTTCCTGCTATTTAATATTATTGTGTTTTATCATTATATTCAAAAACCGTTTTTGTTATTTTAGTTTCTAATAAAAAAATTGTGATAATTCTTTTTTCTATTAAAGTTTCTAACAAAAAAAGTTCCTTATGAAAATTCCTTTTGCTTTTAATGTTTTGAACAGAAAATACTTTGATAATTTTAGTTGCATTAATTTTATATAATTTTAGTTTCAATAATACTATCGGTTTATAAAAGCTTTTTAGTTGATTCCTTTTGCTATTAGAGTTTCATTAAAGTTTTCTAGTTCATTCTTTTTTTCTATTAGAGTTTTATTAAAGTTTTCTAGTTCATTCTTTTAGTTTATTATTTTTTCTATTAGAGTTTCATAAAAGTTTCTAGTTCATTCTTTTTTATATTAGTTCCACTACTGCAGGGTGCTGCTAACGCGACACTACGATCAGACACCCTTCGACGAAACTGTGGGCGATGCAATAATCGCAAACGGTGGTGCAAAAAACCGTCAAAAAAGGTGCAAAACGTTTGCGATGGAGGATGCATCAAACACGGTTCAGATATTAGTTCCGTGTGCGATGCACGGCATACGATTCAGCTCAATTAACTGTTTGGGATGAGGAGGAACAAAAGAAATGGGCAGGCAGATGGGGGTGTGTGCGATATACAGCATACAGTTCACTCGGATGAACTGTTTGTGATTAGGCAACACAAAAGAAACAGTCAGCCAGATGAAGGTGTGTGCGATATACGGCATGCGGTTTTACTCGGATGAACTGTTTGCGTTGAGACATGAGAACAGAAACGGTTCAACTTAACAAGACGTGTGTGTTGTGCGATGGGATTGCATATAGAACAACAACAACATATATATACACACACACACACACACACACTTATAAGGACATGCTTGCATAACCAAATTAAACCTCCACTTACATAGGTGGCTACTACAACCATGGCATTTGCACACACCAAAGTAAACTATTACAAGCATAATTACATAGGTCGCTACTACACACATGGCATTTCTACACACCAATAAATTAAACTATATATTTCATGCACGATTAACTTGCATAAACGATCATCTGGTCATCATCTCCTTCTTGTGACGCTTGCTCTGCTTGTGGCTCGATCTGGGGTCGTCGATTTGGGTAACGAGGCACTTCCTCATGTCAATGATCCGCATGTGCATCTCGTAGCATGTGTACATGCTCTCGGCCGCGAACCTGAGGTGAGGTTCATCCAGTTGCCGCATCCAGGCCCCGTGCCAGGATACGGGACTTGTTCTTTGGGCATCCTGCTTCATCTTTTCATACTAGGGGTCGATGATGGCCGAGGAAAGTTCGACCAGGGAGTCCTTCTTCCTGCTGCCCCGGACCCTGTAGTGGTCATGGATTTCGACAAGGTTCTTGCAGGCCAAGCCCGTAACACTGAGCGCTTTTACATCGTTGGTGGTTTCCACCATGGCGAACTTGTAGTCGGTGCTGTTGATAAACCTGTTGAAACGGTCACAAGGCTCTGTGGCCATGCAGTAGTGGTAGATGAGGACATGATGGCGCACGCACAACTGGGCGATGGCAACCTTCTGATCTATACCGGGACGACCGACAGTGTATTGGAGGTCGATGTCGACCACCTTGTACTTGTCTCTAGACAGCAACTGCTCAACATTGTTGATGTAGTCGTCCACCACGGCCGGGTCGATGGTGTACACCACCGAGAGATCCGTCTCCCTCGCGTGGGTCTCCACTCTATGCTCGCCGAACTCCATTGGAGCGCCACTGGACATCCCCTCTCTATGTGTCATCGTGGGTGTGCTTTTTGTGTTGTGGGGCACGATCGAAAGGTTGAAGATACTAAGGTTATGATGGCCACGGTAATTAAAGGGGAAGCCGAACAACCAGGAAAATAGGCAGGCCCTGATGGCAGTTCTAATTTGCAGCGCATAACTCCAACGTGCCGCACGTAACTGCATCTCGTGGTAACGCGCGCGGCGCAACCTCATGCATACGGGGCCCCCGATGTGATCGTGCGCACGCCCAACAGTTGGCAGAGCGCGCGCGGAGGGACACGAGAAGAGCGCTCCGCAGTCGCCTCAACGGCCCCTTAAGACCTTATTCTACTAACACTAGCTTATTCGGCTAACACCCCACACCCACCCCCGAAGCTACAAACTAACCACGCAAAGGAATCTGCCGAACTGCCCGGACAAAAGAAAAAAGAAAAACCCACCCCCACCTTATCCGATCGTCAAACCAGCACACTCCTCTCTCCCCCCGGCGCTCCCCACGACCTCCTTCTACCCCCGCCGCACCACCTCCCCCCGCCCCGTGCAGCCTCCCACGCCGCCGCACCGCCTTCCTCACCTTGCGGAGCTTCCACCGCCGGATCTGGCCCGCCCCGCCCCGTCCCGCCTTCCGCCCCACTCGGCCGTGGCTAATGCACGCACCGCGACGGCCCACCGCGACGGCCCCTCGAGCCCGCTCCGCCCCGGCCGCGGCCATAGCTGCACCACGCGACGGTCGTCCTCCTCGGCCCCTGCCCTGCGCCACCCCAACCGCGGCCCCAGCTCCGCCCCCGCCGTCCTCCACGGCCCCTGCCCCACGCCTCCCTAACCGTGGCCCCAGCTCCGCTCCGGCCGGCATCCACGGCCCCGCCCCGCGGCGCCCAGCTCCGCCCCGTGCGGTCTCCACGGCCCCGCCCCGGCCGCCGACAACCAGCATCCATGGCCCTCCCGAATCCGGTGAGATCCGCCATGTCGAGCCTGCACCATTGGATCCCCATGCGTGCCCATTCTCCTCATTCTGCTCCGTTCGAGGCAAGGATGGGCTCTGTCCCTCACCGAGAAACAAGGGATTTGGCGGCCACGGGGCTTCCCATGTGTCGGTGGAGTCCGCCGGCGATGGGAGTGCAGCTCGGCCGAGCGGCATGAAGCTCGGTTGCTCGGGCGTGCAGCTCGACAAGCTCACAAATGCAGTTCGCTGGATGCATGTTTGTGTGATGCCCCTCGGATGTAATTTGTTATGTGTTCTTGTGCAGCCGAAGAGGTTCAGCACTAGTTTTCTTCCCCCCTATTTTTCATCCGCCTTCTCCCCCTTGCCGACTGCCCTCAACTGAAGCTCACTTATGTTGAATTTGTGATTTTTTGTTGTTTTTGCATCATTCTGCAGTGCCCTTTGGCCTCCACTAAAGTGGGCTGGTCCTTGGTCGTGCAGTTCGGCGGCCGCGCGCCCGTGCGGTGTTTTCATTTGTTCTAAAAATTGTTGATGAAGATGAATGCAGTTCATTAATAAAAAAGGATGGGTGGTTTGTGAGGATCTCCAAGTGGCTCGGTTCCCCAGGATGCTCGTATGTGGTTCAGAGCATGTGTCGATGGTGATTTTTTGTCCAGTTCATTTTTCTCACGGATGCAGCTCCCTTTGCTCTTCACGCGGTTTACATTCTCATTACTTTCTCATGTGTGCAGTCCTCCTAGTTCTCTAGTGATCTACTTTGATTGGATATACGCCACGAAAACATGTGCGGTTGCAGCTCACTTAATGCTCGACACAGTTTAGTGCACAAAAAATGCTATGGAAACGACAAAAAAAGAGAGCAATGCGGTTCACTTCTCGATGCAGTGTGGTTCTCTCGCTCGGTCCCTGCATTCCACTCGATAGCTTTATGTGCGTAAAAAATAACAAGTACGAGAAAAGACAACAAAAACTCATGTGGTTCACTTTGGGTAGTGTTGCGTTTCACTTTCGGAAGTGTTGCGGTCCACTCTCGTTCAAAAAAAAAGGTTGAAAAAAAGACAACGAAAACTTGTGCGAGAAAGTTTGCATCCGACAAAAAGAAATCATGAAGTTCACTTGACTGCCTGCTGAAGTGCGGTTTTCCGTTTGAAGCAGTGCGTTCTTCTGTCCGATGAAAGGTCCACTAGCTTGGTCAACGCGCGTAAAAAATTAATAAGTATGAAAAAATACAACAAAAACTCATGAGGTTCACTTTTGATAGTGTTGCGGTTCATTTTCCGGAGTGTTGCAGTCCACTCTCGTTCAAAAAAAGTTGAAAAAAAAGACAACAAAAACTTTTGCGAGAAAGTTTATGTCCGACAAAAAGAAATCATGAAGTTCACTTGACTGCCTGCTGCAGTGCGGTTTTCCGTTTGAAGCAGTGCGTTCTTCTGTCCGATCAAAGGTTGCGGTTTTCCGTTTGAAGCAGTGTGTTCTTCTGTCCGATGAAGTACACACGATGATTTTGGTCTCATGAAAAATAGAGTGTCCGCTTTTCGGTAAATTTAAAACTGCTCTTAAACCGTAAGGAATTAGAAAGAGTGTTCTACATGAAAAAGTTGCGTCTCGTCGATATCTTTCGAACGGCATATTATTCGAATCATTTCGACAACCGGTTTATGAAAATTTCGCGAAAACGGCCGCTGCCACTCGTCGTCCGCCGCACGATATTCAAAATGAACTTAAAACTATAAGGAATCTCAAAATCATTTCTGCATATGGAAGTTGCGCCTTGTCCATAGCTTTCCAATGACGTATTACATGCCTTGTTTCGACAAACGGTTCAAAAACTAGAGCGAAAACAGTACCGAAAATTGCAAAAAAAAATCAGAATTCCACGATTTAGTAAATTTGAAACTGCTCTTAAACCGTAACGAATTAGAGAAAATAATATATATGAAAAAGATGCGCCTCGACGATATCTTTCCAACGGCATATCATTTTGCTTTATTTCCAATGAGCGGTTTAGAAAAAATCACGAAAAAACGCTCGCTGTCACTCGTCATCCGCTACACCATTTTTGAAACTGCTCTTAAACCGAGAGGAATCTCGAAAAGTGTTCAACATGGAGAAGTTGCACCTAATCAATAGCTTTCCAACGGTATATTATACGCCTCATTCGGATAAACGGTTAAAATATTAGAGCGAAAACAGTGCCGGAAAAACACTGCATGCAGTTTTTTCCGACACGAAGTTCACTCGTGTGAGTACTGCCTTGCGTTGAGCGTGTAGTGCGGAAGTTTTTTCCAACATCCGCTGCATAGTTGGTTGAAACAATGACGTGCACTTGGGTTGAGCGTGCAGTGCGGAAGTGTCATAAGAATAGTTATTCTGCTAATATTAGCAGAATAATTATTCTGATAACACTTCCACACTACACGCTGAACAGAAGCGAACTGCATCGTCTTTACATTGGGCACTACAATGCTTCACGGGAGAACTGCTTCATTTTCTGTTGTTCCGTCCGCGTTTTCTGTGTGGAATCGGGTGTTGCGGGATTATATAGTTTGTCTCTGCATCTCATTTTACCTTTATTCTTTCTAATTTACAGGAAAATCTACTACAGTGCTTGCAAATCGAGGGATTTGGCGGACGAGCTTTCTCTGTTCATTCGTGTTCGCTTCAGATGCGATTTTTTTGCTCGAATGTTGTTTTTTAGTAAGAATTCTTTGATTGCGTTCTTTTTAATCGGCCCGTTCACTCTATAATTTGTTAATTTTTAGGAGTTAGTTTTCAATTCCTGTTAATTTGATTGTGCGGGGGGGGGGGGGGGGGTGAGCTTCGTCCGCTCCTCTGTTCTTGTTAATTTTTTGGATTTTGCGCGTCCATGCGTGTTTGAATATTGTAATTACTGTTGGTATAGGTTTGAATTCATTGTATTGCGGGTATAATTGTTATTTTTTGAATTACATTTTTTAAATGAAAGCTGATGTTGTTCGTCCAGTTGCCGTGACTTCCATGTAATTTTTTGCGGGGGTATTTTTCGATAGTTTAGTGGTTGGACAATTTTTAGGCGAGTTATGGAAGTGGGAGTGAAATTGACACCTCTGTTAGTCTACCAGATGTCTAGAGTTCTAGTGCTTTAATTTTATTTGTTGTAGTTGTGGCATACGTTGTAGTGCACTGCATTTTTGTTAGTAGTGTACTTCGTTGTAGCTGCATTACAGTGGTTATGGCAGCTTATGAGATTTCTGTTTTCTTAAACTGAATTCTGTGTTCTAGAGGACTGCATGATATGCACTTCCGTACTGCATTAGCAGTGTGGTTAATGTTCTATTCTGCTATTAGAATGGATGGTCCATTATATGCTTGTGTTAGCTGAATAGTTATTATAAGGATTTTTTTGAACTGCATACTATGAGAATTGTTTTTGAACATCATATGTTAACTGCAAAGTTTCGACCATTCGCATTTCCTTGTTACTTTTCAGAGGACTACTTTTTATTATTATTAGTACCACACTATGTGTTTGAGAGAACTGCATTACTGCCAACAGCAACTTGTCTAGAAAGGATGATAAAATGATGCAGTTGAGGTTGCATACTTTAAATAGGCATCGTTCAAAGTGTCTCATGGACATAATATTGAAAGCATACAGCATAAGCAAAGCATTAGAAATATTAGTTGCTTCATATTAGACAGCCTAGAGTCCAAATATTGTAAACTTGAGGGAGTCTTCTTCTTCGCAGAAAACCGCCATGGCCACTTCTCCGACCTCAAAGCCATTCTGGGAGACAAAATCTTTCCAACCACATCATTCTCATAATGATGTGATCCCGTTAATCAAATGACAACTCATGTCAATGGCTAGGAAACATAACCATCTTTGATCAACGAGCTAGTCAAGTAGAGGCATACTAGTGACACTCTGTTTGTCTATGTATTCACACAAGTATTATGTTTCCGGTTAATACAATTCTAGCATGAATAATAAACATTTATCATGATATAAGGAAATAAATAATAACTTTATTATTGCCTCTAGGGCATATTTCCTTCAGATCTGTTTATGTTGACTTAAATACTTACATATATATGCCTGCTATTTTCTAAAGTAGTTGCAATGTATGAACAAACTTATATACGGAATTGACCTCTAGTTTTACAAGGATATATATTATACTGCAACATGCTTGTACTGCAAGGTCAGTTACAGTGTACTTCGCCAGCATGTTAAGAGAACTGCAACGCTGATCTACTGACTCTTTTATTTGTTCATGTGTTTGGGTTTTGATCTAACTAGTGTCGATACCTGGTGTGGTACTGAAGAAAAATAGGTGGAAGCATCTAGTCTTAATAGCTAACAAATCTGAACAACAATACAAATTATGTTTTGTATTTTGTTGACACTACTGAACAAACTGATTGAACTATATATTCAGATGTGGATTTGCAGGCTAGATTATGTCCAAAATTGTGAGGGGAAAAACATACCAACTTTCCTGCAGATCTGCGGTTGAGAGGCGATGAAGAAATGGCGCCCGAAACCCCCTGTTGGGTAATCAGGAACCCGAGCATGCTGCACCACTCGGTGTTGGTGAGCTCTAGACCTTCTGCGTACACGCACGTGTCCACTACCGGCGCCATCCTTGCCAAACACCGCACTTACAGTCTATGGCAGGTTCAGCGGAATTCCAGAGAAGAGCTGGGGATGGGATGAACCCTAGATCCACGATTTGAAGAAAAAGAGGAAGGGGGAGGAGTTGTGTTAGTCTGGAGCACAAATGGATACGTTTTTATGCAACCAATTGAGCAATGGAAGTAATAAATGTTTGTGGTTTGTGTTAGGTGGTGGATTGGTTCTGATTTAGTGTCCGCGAATGCATTTGAGTAGCAAAGAGGACTGCTTACTTGAAAATAGCGAACTGCATTGTCATATCAAGACGAACTGCGGAACACGTGGTTGGGCCTGCGTTTGTGTATGGTATGTGGGATTTTTTTTAATTTTCAGTGGCCTCTCTTTTGTGTGTTGGACCTGTACCATCTTCCTGTGAGTACGGCTGGTTCCCAGAGCGTTGTGTGCGGCCTAATGTTTAGTCCCACCTCGCCCGCGGAAGGCGCGCCCAACCTATTTATAAGCGTTGGCGAGGCAACCGTATCGAACTCCCCTATGCTCTCTGACCAGTGTGCCCGGCCCCATGCATCGTGGGTCAGAATGACTCGCCTGCTGGGGGAATAGATCTACTACGAGACTGGCTGGGGCCGGCTGCACCTGGGTGGTCAATTTTTTCTTTGTATTTTCTGTCATATATTTTTTTCAATGTAGGGGCGTGCACTGGTTACTAAATCATCCATGCACTGCATTGATCAGGGTTCTGTACTGCATGTGCACGCATTCCGTACTACATGTACAGTTCTCATTTTTGTTTTCGTGTTTTTGCTCTTATGTAATCTTTTTTCCAATGTAGGGGAGTGCACTGCTTAGTAAATCATACATGTACTGCATTGATTATGTTTCTGTACTACACGTTCATATATTTCTGCACTACATATACATGTCGCATTTTTCTTTTTGTGTTTTTCCTCTTATGTATTCCTTTTTTCAAATTTAGGGGCGTGCACAGCTTTGTTGGGTATGTGTAAACTTCATTCGATAGAGTCTATACTGCATTGGTACACAACTTGCACTGCATGCGTCCTATTTGCACACTGCATCTTATTTCATTTTGTGCACTGCTCGAATCTAATGATACATAAGCAAACAACAGAAAACAAATTATCACATGCATTCTGTACGACAAGTTCATCATCAGCAAACTAAGTTCAACAGAAAGCAATCTAACATAATCAAAGTTCATCATTACAAGCGATTCTGCATGGCAAGCAAACTAAGTTTAGCAAAAGCAAATGATCACAAGCAAACTAACGATACATAAGCAAACAACATAATGCAAATTTGATGATAATTCTAAAACGATGCTGGCATTGTTGGCTCTTTGGCCGGTACCATCTTCTTCTTCACCAGTTAGCGTCTCCCCATCCCCAGCTGCTCCTGGCGCGCTTCTTGGGGGGCTCCACCTTCTTCAGCTTTGCACGGCGAAGCCCATCCTAGGTGAGGGTGATGCGGTTCCATATCTCGTACGCTGCGTAGGCGTCCTTTGCCGTGTACTCGATGTGCCTCATGGACAGAGGGAGGGTGGCCCAGCACTTGTGTTCGTCGTCGGTGATCTTCTTCTTCATGTTGTTGTAGTAGTCGTCGATGAGCATGCTGGAGACGTCTCCAAGGGAGTCCAACTCCTTGGTTGCCTCAGGCACCCTCCACTCCTTCTGGATGTCGACGAAGTTGGCGACCTCCAGATTGACACGCTCTAGCTTGGTTTTGTCGCCATCGATGGAGAAGCCTGCAAAGGTGTACCTGGGGTCGGCGAGGAAGTTGTCGAATACGGTGCACCTTTCAGCGGCGTCAGTTGGAAGAGCAGCACCGGGTGATTCTTGCCGATGGAGTGTTGGCAGAGGGCGGGTTTCTGCGTCGCTTCAGGCTCGTTGCTGTACTCGAGATCAATGCCGACAATCTTGTGGCGCTGGAGGCTGAGGTGGCGCTCGTACTGCGCGAGGGAGATCGAACATCTACTTCTTGTCGTTGGTGTGGATGACGTGCAACTTGGGGTTGCCGTGTTCCTCCACGCCCTTGTACTCGTCGGTGAATGCCATCGCCGGTAGTAGGGCTTGGTGTTTTGCGTGGAGATGGATGTGATGGAGCGATTTGGTGGCAGTGCAATGGATACTTGTGTTGTTGTGGATGAGAAGGCCTTTGGTAGGGGTCTGAATTTAAGGAGAGGACGCGGGGTGGGATGGCCGCATCGGATGAACTGCACGATCTCGCTGACGATGCGGTTGTGCAGATCGTGGGTTGGTGTTGCGTCTGTGATCGTGGGCTTGTGGCGATGGAACCGCTCCGATTGGGTGGTTGTATGCGAACATGGTTTTTTTAACGTGGTTTCATTTTATTTTTTATCAGTAAATTTTTTTAACCACCACTTTCTGTGCGAACGGGCATTTGTCACATTTATATGTGTCCTGCGTGATAATGAAATGCATTGGTTAGAGTTATGCACTGCATCTTCTACAATAGAGAACTGCATTTTGTCTATAGGTGCGTACTTCACCATTTTTTGCGTGTCCTTCCTGCAGCCCCTGAATAAAGTACAATGTATTCCGCAATTTTTACGAGTTTTTCGCTGTGTTCTATACTGTGTATTTATTCAAGTAAGTAATCCGGAACTGGTTTGCTATACCGTACTGCTTCGCGTAACGAAATGCACTGTGATACGTCCATTTTGCATCGATATTTATTGCATTATGGGCTATTATTACACATTATGTCACAATACTTATGTCTATTGCCTCTTATTTTGCAAGGTTTATATGAAGAGGGAGAATGTCGGCAGTTGGAATTCTGGGCTAGAAAAGGAGCAAATATTAGAGACCTATTCTGCACAACTCCAGAAGTCCTGAAACTCCATGGAAGTCATTTTTGGAAATAATAAAAAATACTGAGCGAAGAAAATACCAGAGGGGGCCCACACCATGGCCACGAGGGTGGGGGCGCGCCCTACCCCCCTGGGCGCACCCCCTGCCTCGTGGGCCCCCTGGTGGCCCTCCGGTGCCCATCTTCTGCTATATGAAGTCTTTCGTCCAAGAAAAAAAATCAGAAGCAAGCTTTCGGGACGAGACTCCGCCGCCACGAGGCGGAACCTTGGTGGAACCAATCTAGGGCTCTGGCGGAGCTGTTCTGCCGGGGACACTTCCCTTCGGCAGGGGGAAATCATCGCCATCATCATCACCAACGCTCCTCTCATCAGGAGGGGGCCAATCTCCATCAACATCTTCACCAGCACCATCTCCTCTAAAACCCTAGTTCATCTCTTGTATCCAATCATTGTCTCCAAGTCTGGGATTGGTACCTGTAGGTTGCTAGTAGTGTTGATTACTCCTTGTAGTTGGTGCTAGTTGGTTTATTTGGTGGAACATCATATGTTCAGATCATATATGCATATTAATACCCCTCTGATTATGAACATGAATATGCTTTGTGAGTAGTTATGTTTGTTCCTGAGGACATGGGAGAAGTCTTGCTATTAGTAGTCATGTGAATTTGGTATTCGTTCTATATTTTGATGAGATGTATGTTGTCTCTCCTCTAGTGGTGTTATGTGAACGTCGACTACATGACACTTCACCATTGTTTGAGCCTAGAGGAAGGCATTGGGAAGTAATAAGTAGATGATGGGTTGCTAGAGTGACAGAAGCTTAAACCCTAGTTATGCGTTGCTTCGTAAGGGGCTGATTTGGATCCATATGTTTCATGCTATGGTTAGGTTTACCTTAATACTTCTTTTGTAGTTACAGATGCTTGCAATAGGAGTTAATCATAAATGGGATGCTTGTCCAAGTAAGGACAGCACCCAAGCACCGGTCCACCCACATATCAAATTATCAAAGTACCGAACGCGAATCATATGAACATGATGAAAACTAGCTTGACGATAATTCCCATGTGTCCTCAGGAGCGTTTTCCTTCATATAAGAAATTGTCCAGGCTTGTCCTTTGCTACAAAAAGAATTGGGCCATCTTGCTGCACTTTATTTACACTAGTTACTTGTTACCCGTTACAAATTACCTTATCACAAAACTATCTGTTACCGATAATTTCAGTGCTTCCAGAGAATACCTTGCTGAAAACCGCTTATCAATTCCTTCTGCTCCTCGTTGGGTTCGACACTCTTACTTATCGAAAGGACTACGATAGATCCCCTATACTTGTGGGTCATCAAGACTCTTTTCTGGCGCCGTTGCTGGGGAGTGAAGCGCCTTTGCTAGGTGGAATTTGGTAAGGAAAAATTTATATAGTGTGCTGAAATTTACTGTCACTTGTTACTATGGAAAGTAATCCTTTGAGGGGCTTGTTCGGGGTATCTTCACCTCAACCAGTAGAGCAAAGAGTTGCTCCTCAACCTACTGAACCTACTGAAAATGAAAATGTTTACTTCGAAATTCCTTCGGGTATGATAGAGAAACTGCTAGCTAATCCTTTTGCAGGAGATGGAACATTGTATCCCGATTTACACTTAATCTATGTGGATGAAGTTTGTGGATTATTTAAGCTTGCAGGTATGCCCGATGATGTTATCAAGAAGAAGGTCTTCCCTTTATCTTTGAAGGGAGATTCATTGACATGGTATAGGCTATCTGATGATATGGGATAATGGGACTACAAACGGTTGAAATTGGAATTCCATCAGAAGTTTTATCCTATGCATCTTGTTCATCGTGATCGTAATTACATATATAATTTTTGGCCTCGCGGAGGAGAAAGCATCGCTCAAGCTTGGGGGAGGCTTAAGTCAATGTTATATTCATGCCCCAATCACGAGCTCTCAAGAGAAATGATTATTCTTGGCTTTCTAACAACAATCGCTCCATGCTCGATACTTCTTGTACTGGTTCTTTTATGATGAAGACTATTGAAGTAAAATGGAATTTATTGGAAAGAATTAAACGCAACTCTGAAGATTGGGATCTCGACGAAGGTAAGGAGTCAGGTATAACACCTAAGTTTGACTGTGTTAAATCATTTATGGATACCGATGTTTTCCGTCAATTTAGCACTAAATATGGACTTGACTCTGAGATAGTAGCTTCTTTTTGTGAATCTTTTGTTGCTCATGTTGATCTCCCTAAGGAGAAGTGGTTTAAATATCATCCTCCCATAGAAGTAAAAGTAGTTGAAACTATTAAAGTTGAAGAAAAGACTATCACTTATAATGATCCTATTGTTCCTACTGCTTATGTTGAGAAACCACCATTCCCTGTTAGGATAAAGGATCATGCTAAAGCTTCAACTATGGTTCATAAAAGCAATATTAGAACTTATACACCTCCTGAGCAAGTTAAATTTGAACCTAATATTGCTATTGTTAAGAATCTCTTGGCTGATAATATGGATGGGCATGTTATTTTTTTCTGTGATGAAACTGCTAGAATTGCTAAACCTGGTGCTAAAGATAAACATAGACTTGTGGTAGGCATGCCTGTTATTTCTGTTAAAATAGGAGATCATTGTTATCATGGCTTGTGTGATATGGGTGCTAGTGCTAGTGCAATACCTATTTCCTTATACAAAGAAATTATGCATGATATTGCACCAGTTGAGATAGAAGATATCGATGTTACCATTAAGCTTGCTAATAGAGATACTATTTCACCAATTGGGATTGTTAGAGATGTTGAGGTCTTGTGTGGGAAAGCTAAATATCCTGCCGATTTTCTTGTTCTTGGTTCCCCTCAAGATAGCTTTTGTCCCATTATATTTGGTAGACCCTTCTTGAACACTGTTAATGCTATGATAGACTGCGAAAAGGATGTTGTTACTATTGGTTTGGATGATATGTCTCATGAGTTTAATTTCTCTAAATTCGTAGACAACCTCGTGATGAAGAATTGCCTAGTAAAGATGAAATTGTTGGTCTTGCTTCTATTGCCGTGCCTCCTAATGATCCTTTAGAACAATATTTGCTAGACCATGAAAATGATATGTTTATGAATGAAAGAAGGGAAATAGATGAAGTATTATTGAAACAGGGACCTATTTTGAAACACAACTTGCCTGTTGAAATCCTAGGGTATCCTCCTCCACCCAAGGGTGATCCCGTGTTTGAGCTTAGACCATTGCCTGATACTCTCAAATATGCTTATCTTGATGAAAAGAAGATATATCCTGTTATTATTAGTGCTAACCTTTCAGAGCATGAGGAAGAGAAATTATTGAAAACTCTGAAGAAGCACCGTGCTGCTATTGGATATACTGTTGATGATCTTAAGGGCATTAGTCCCAATCTATGTCAACACAAAGTAAATTTGGAGAAATATGCCAAACCAGTTATTGATCACCAACGACGGCTGAATCCTAAGATGAAAGAGGTGATAAGAAAGGAAATACTAAAGCTCCTTGAGGCAGCTATAATTTATCCCGTTGCTGATAGTCAGTGGGTAAGTCCTGTCCATTGTGTCCCTGAGAAGGAAGGTATTACTGTCGTTCCTAATGATAAAGATGAATTGATTCCACTAAGAATTATTACAGGTTATAGGATGGTAATTGATTTCCGTAAATTAAATAAAGCTACTAAAAAGGATCATTACCCCTTAACTTTTATTGATCAAATGCTAGAAACATTATCCAAACATACACATTTTTGCTTTCTAGATGGTTACTTTGGTTTCTCTCAAATACCTGTGTCAGCTGATGATCAAGCGAAGACCACTTTTACTTGCCCTTTAGGTACTTTTGCTTATAGACGTATGCCTTTTGGTTTATGTAATGCACCTGCTACCTTTCAAAGATGCATGATGGCTATATTCTCTGACTTTTGTGAAAAGATTTGTGAGGTTTTCATGGATGATTTCTCCTTTTATGGATCCTCTTTTGATGATTGCTTGAGCAACCTTGATCGAGTTTTGCAGAGATGTGAAGAAACTAACCTTGTCTTGAATTGGGAGAAGTGCCACTTTACGGTTAATGAAGGTATTGTCTTGGGGCATAAAATTTCTGAAAGAGGCATTGAAGTTGATAAAGCTAAAGTTGATGCTATTGAAAAGATGTCGTGTCCCAAGGACATCAAAGGTATAAGAAGTTTCCTTGGTCATGCCGGTTTTTATAGGAGGTTCATTAAGGATTTCTCAAAAATTTCTCGGCCTCTCACTAATCTATTACAAAAAGATATACCTTTCATTTTTTATGATGATTGTGTAGAAGCATTTGAAATACTTAAGAAAGCATTAATCTCTGCACCTATCGTTCAGCCACCTGATTGGAATTTACCCTTTGAAATTATGTGTGATGCTAGTGATTATGTTGTAGGTGTTTTCCTAGGACAAAGAGTTGATAAGAAATTAAATGTTATCCAATATGCTAGTAAAACTCTAGACAGTGCTCACACAAATTATGCTACTACTTAAAAAGAATTTTTAGCAGTTGTATTTGCTTGTGATAAGTTTAGACCTTATATTGTTGATTCTAAAGTAATTTTTCACACTGATCATGCTGTTATTAAATATCTTATGGAAAAGAAAGATGCTAAACCTAGACTTATTAGATGGGTTCTCTTGCTACAAGAATTTGATTTGCATATTATTGATAGGAAGGGAGCTGAGAACCCCGTCGCAGATAACTTGTCTAGGTTAGAAAATGTTCTTGATGACCCACTACCTATTGATGATAGCTTTCCTGATGAACAATTGAATGTTATAAATGCTTCTCGTACTGCTCCATGGTATGCTGATTATGCTAAATACATTGTTGCTAAATTTATACCACCTAGTTTCACATACCAGCAAAAGAAAAAGATTTTCTATGATTTAAGACATTACTTCTGGGATGACCCACATCTTTATAAAGAAGGAGTAGATGGTATTATTAGACATTGTGTACTTGAGCATGAACAGGATCAGATCCTACGCAAGTGTCACTCCGAGGCTTATGGAGGGCACCACGCTGGAGATAGAACTGCACATAAGGTATTGCAATCCGGTTTTTATTGGCCTACTCTCTTCAAGGATGCTCGTAAGTTTGTATTATCTTGTGATGAAAGTCAAAGAATTGGTAATATTAGTAGACGTCAAGAAATGCCTATGAATTATTCACTTATTATTGAACCATTTGACGTTTGGGGCTTTGATTATATGGGACCTTTTCCTTCCTCTAATGGATATACACATATTTTAGTTGCTCTTGATTACGTTACTAAGTGGGTAGAAGCTATCCCAACTAGTAGTGCTGATCATAACACCTCTATTAAGATGCTTAAGGAAGTTATTTTCCCGAGGTTCGGAGTTCCTAGTTATTTAATGACTGATGGTGGTTCACATTTCATTCATGGTGCTTTTCGTAAAATGCTTGCTAAGTATGATGTTAACCATAGAATTGCATCCCCTTATCATCCACAGTCTAGTGGTCAAGTAGAATTGAGTAAAAGAGAGCTCAAATTAATTTTGCGAAAGACTGTTAATAGATCTAGAAAGAATTGGTCCAAGAAACTTGATGATGCATTATGGGCCTATAGAACTGCATATAAAAATCCTACGGGTATGTCTCCGTATAAAATGGTTTATGGAAAAGCATGCCACTTACCTCTCGAACTAGAACATAAGGCATATTGGGCTATTAAAGAGATCAATTATGATTTCAAACTTGCCGGTGAGAAGAACCTATTCGACATTAGCTCACTTGATGAATGGAGAACCCAAGCCTATGAGAATGCCAAGTTGTTTAAAGAAAAAGTTAAAAGATGGCATGACAAAAGGATACAAAAGCATGAGTTTAATGTAGGTGATTATGTGTTGCTATACAACTCTCGTTTAAGATTTTTTGCAAGAGAACTTCTCTCTAAATGGGAAGGTCCTTACGTTATCGAGGAGGTCTATCGTTCCGGTGCCATAAAAATCAACAACTTTGAAGGCACAAATCCGAAGGTGGTGAACGGTCAAAGAATCAAACATTATATCTCAGGTAACCCTATAAATGTTGAAACTAATGTTATTGAAACCGTAACACCCGAGGAATACATAAGGGACACTTTCCAGAACGTTTCAGACTCCGAAAAGGAATAGGTATGTGATACGGTAAGTAAACCGATTCCAAAACAGTTCCAATGGCAATTTTTCTTCGTTTTGGAATAATTAGAAAAATAGAAAAATAAGAAGCAGTTCGGGAAGGACACGAGGCTTCCACGAGGATGGGAGGCGCGCGCTACCCCCTGGGCGTGCCCCCTGCCTCGTGGGCACCTCGTGTGCTCTCCGGACTCCCTTTTCTTGCACGATACATATTTTGGTCGCTAAAAATTCATTATATAGTCTCCCGAAGGTTTTGACTCCTGTATCACGCAAATATCCTCTGCTCTTGTTTCGAGCTGTTTTCTGTCAGGGTTGTCAAGGCCAGGCATCATGTCGTCCCCCTCCTCCAACAATGGTGACAACGATGCTTGGCTAATGAAGATAGAGCTGAAGAGGGAAGAACCCATGGAGATCAACAAGGATGAAGGGATCAAGAAGGCCACAGAGGACCAAGTTCCAGAAGAAGAAGACACCCTTCCACCTCTCTTTACCCCAACTGAGATTGAAGCTTTCAAGATGATTGAGTTGGCTCGTATACAAAACAGGTACCTCAAACGTGAAAATATTTTGTTGAAGGATCATATCTTCGCACTCAAGGGCATTATCCGCAAGTTGGAGGATCTCTTACGCTCGATGTGCGACTACCCATCATCACCACCATCTCCTTCACCGGCAAAAGAGACATAATCACATGGGTATGGGCACTCCCCTTGGCAACTGCCAAGCTTGGGGGAGGTGCCCCGGTATCGTATCACCATCACACTGCTATCTTTACCCTTTTTCTTAGTTCGATCCTTTTAGTAATATCTTGATCTAGTAGAATAAAGTTTTAGTATGATTTAGTTTTGAGTTTTGCTCTATGATCCTTTTATGTAATCGAGTCCGTGAGCTATATAATAAAGATTAGTGTTGAGTCAAGGGCTTGATTATCTTGCTATGATCTTGAGGGAATAAAAGAAAAGAAAGAATAAAAAGAAACAAAGAGATCATATTGATCTTATGAAGAGTAATGACTTCACATAGAAAGAGTATGATGATTAAAAGTTGTTGAGAGTTGACGAACATAGTTTTGGTCATCGTTGCAATTAATAGGAAGTAATAAAGAAAGAGAAGTTTCACATACAAATATACTATCTTGGACATCTTTTATGATTGTGAGCACTCATTAAAATATGACATGCTAAAGAGTTGATGTTGGACAAGGAAGACAACGTAATGGGTTATGTTTGCTTATATCTGAGATAAAGTATATTGTCATGGATCATCCAACATGTTGAGTTTGCCTTTCTCCCTCATGCTAGCCAATTCTTTGCAACAAGTACAGATACTACTTGTGCTTCTGAAATACCCTTAAACCCAGTTTTGCCATGAGAGTCCACCATATCTACCTATGGATTGAGTAAGATCCTCCAAGTAAGTTGTCATCGGTGCAAGTAATAAAAATTGCTCTTTAAATATGTATGACTTATTAGTGTGGGAGAAAATAAGCTTTATACGATCTTGTGATGTGGAAGAAATAAAAGCGACGGACTGCATAATAAAGGTCCATATCACAATGGCAATATAAAGTGACGTTCTTTCGCATTAAGATTTTGTGCATCCAACCCTGAAAGCACATGACAACCTCTGCTTCCCTCTGCGAAGGGCCTATCTTTTACTTCTATCTCTTACCCTTATGCAAGAGTCATGGTGATCTTCACCTTTCCTTTTTACATTTTATCCTTTGGCAAGCACCTTGTGTTGGAAAGATCCTGATATATATATCCAATTGGATGTAAGTTAGCATGAACTATTATTGTTGACATTACCCTTGAGGTAAAAGGTTGGGAGGCGAAACTATAAGCCCCTATCTTTCTCTGTGTTCGATTAAAACTCCATAACCACAAGTATTGCGTGAGTGTTAGCAATTGTGAAAGACTAAATGATAGTTGAGTATGTGGACTTGCTGAAAAGCTCTACTATTGATTCTTTCCGATGTTATGATAAATTGCAATTGCTTCAATGACTGAGATTATAGTTTGCTGGTTCTCAATGAAGTTTCTGATTCATACTTGACATTGTGAATAGATTATTACTTGAGCATAAGAAATCATATTATAATATCTATATATGTTGTTGTTATAAGAATGATCATGATGCCCTCATGTCTGTATTTTATTTTACCGACACCTCTACCTCTAAACATGTGGACATATTTTTCGTTATCGGCTTCCGCTTGAGGACAAGCTAGGTCTAAGCTTGGGGGAGTTTATACGTCCATTTTGCATCATGCTTCTATATCGGTATTTATTGCATTATGGGATGTTATTACACATTATGTCACAATACTTATGCCTATTCTCTCTTATTTTGCAAGGTTTATATGAAGAGGGAGAATGTCGGCAGCTGGAATTCTGGGCTGGAAAAGGAGCAAATATTAGAGACCTATTCTGCACAACTCCAAAAGTCCTGAAACTCCACGGAAGTCATTTTTGGAAATAATAAAAAATACTGAGCGAAGAAAATACTAGAGGGGGCCCACACCCTGGCCACGAGGGTGGGGGGCGCGCCCCCCTGCCTCGTGGGCCCCTCGTGGCCCTCCGGTGCCCATCTTCTGCTATATGAAGTCTTTCGTCCGAGAAAAAATAAGAAGCAAGCTTTCAGGACGAGACTTCGCCGCCACAAGGCGGAACCTTGGCGGAACCACTCTAGGGCTCTAGCGGAGCTATTCTACCGGGGACACTTCCCTCCGGGAGGGGGAAATGATCGCCATCGTCATCACCAACGCTCCTCTCATCGGGAGGGGGCCAATCTCCATCAACATCTTCACCAGCACCATCTCCTCTAAAACCCTAGTTCATCTCTTGTATCTAATCTTTGTCTCCAAGTCTGGGATTGGTACCTGTAGGTTGCTAGTAGTGTTGATTACTCCTTGTAGTTGGTGCTAGTTGGTTTATTTGGTGGAACATCATATGTTCAGATCATATATGCATATTAATACCCCTCTGATTATGAACATGAATATGCTTTGTGAGTAGTTATGTTTGTTCCTGAGGACATGGGAGAAGTCTTGCTACTAGTAGTCATGTGAATTTGGTATTCGTTCGATATTTTGATGAGATGTATGTTGTCTCTCCTCTAGTGGTGTTATGTGAACGTCGACTACATGAAACTTCACCATTTTTTGGGCCTAGAGGAAGGCATTGGGAAGTAATAAGTAGATGATGGGTTGCTAGAGTGACAGAAGCTTAAACCCTAGTTTATGCGTTGCTTCGTAAGGGGCTGATTTGGATCCATATGTTTCATGCTATGGTTAGGTTTACCTTAATACTTCTTTTGTAGTTGCGGATGCTTGCAATAGGAGTTAATCATAAGTGGGATGATTGTCCAAGTAAGGACAGCTCCCAAGCACCGGTCCACCCACATATCAAATTATCAAAGTACCGAACGCGAATCATATGAACATGATGAAAACTAGCTTGACGATAATTCCCATGTGTCCTCAGGAGCGTTTTCCTTCATATAAGAAATTGTCCAAGCTTGTCCTTTGCTACAAAAAGAATTGGGCCATCTTGCTGCACTTTATTTACACTAGTTACTTGTTACCCGTTACAAATTACCTTATCACAAAAATATCTGTTACCGATAATTTCAGTGCTTCCAGAGAATACCTTGCCGAAAACCGCTTATCAATTCCTTCTGCTCCTCGTTGGGTTCGACACTCTTACTTATCGAAAGGACTACGATATATCCCCTATACTTGTGGGTCATCCAGACTCTTTTCTGGCGACGTTGCTGGGGAGTGAAGCGCCTTTGCTAGGTGGAATTTGGTAAGGAAAAATTTATATAGTGTGCTGAAATTTACTGTCACTTGTTACTATGGAAAGTAATCCTTTGAGGGGCTTGTTCGGGGTATCTTCACCTCAACCAGTAGAGCAAAGAGTTGCTCCTCAACCTACTGAACCTACTGAAAATGAAAATGTTTACTTCGAAATTCCTTCGGGTATGATAGAGAAACTGCTAGCTAATCCTTTTGCAGGAGATGGAACATTGTATCCCGATTTACACTTAATCTATGTGGATGAAGTTTGTGGATTATTTAAGCTTGCAGGTATGCCCGATGATGTTATCAAGAAGAAGGTCTTCCCTTTATCTTTGAAGGGAGATGCATTGACATGGTATAGGCTATCTGATGATATGGGATAATGGGACTACAAACGGTTGAAATTGGAATTCCATCAGAAGTTTTATCCTATGCATCTTGTTCATCGTGATCGTAATTACATATATAATTTTTGGCCTCGCGGAGGAGAAAGCATCGCTCAAGCTTGGGGGAGGACATTCATGCCCCAATCACGAGCTCTCAAGAGAAATGATTATTCTTGGCTTTCTAACAACAATCGCTCCATGCTCGATACTTCTTGTACTGGTTCTTTTATGATGAAGACTATTGAAGTAAAATGGAATTTATTGGAAAGAATTAAACGCAACTCTGAAGATTGGGATCTCGACGAAGGTAAGGAGTCAGGTATAACACCTAAGTTTGACTGTGTTAAATCATTTATGGATACCGATGTTTTCCGTCAATTTAGCACTAAATATGGACTTGACTCTGAGATAGTAGCTTCTTTTTGTGAATCTTTTGTTGCTCATGTTGATCTCCCTAAGGAGAAGTGGTTTAAATATCATCCTCCCATAGAAGTAAAAGTAGTTGAAACTATTAAAGTTGAAGAAAAGACTATCACTTATAATGATCCTATTGTTCCTACTGCTTATGTTGAGAAACCACCATTCCCTGTTAGGATAAAGGATCATGCTAAAGCTTCAACTATGGTTCATAAAAGCAATATTAGAACTTATACACCTCCTGAGCAAGTTAAATTTGAACCTAATATTGCTATTGTTAAGAATCTCTTGGCTGATAATATGGATGGGCATGTTATTTTTTTCTGTGATGAAACTGCTAGAATTGCTAAACCTGGTGCTAAAGATAAACATAGACTTGTGGTAGGCATGCCTGTTATTTCTGTTAAAATAGGAGATCATTGTTATCATGGCTTGTGTGATATGGGTGCTAGTGCTAGTGCAATACCTATTTCCTTATACAAAGAAATTATGCATGATATTGCACCAGTTGAGATAGAAGATATCGATGTTACCATTAAGCTTGCTAATAGAGATACTATTTCACCAATTGGGATTGTTAGAGATGTTGAGGTCTTGTGTGGGAAAGCTAAATATCCTGCCGATTTTCTTGTTCTTGGTTCCCCTCAAGATAGCTTTTGTCCCATTATATTTGGTAGACCCTTCTTGAACACTGTTAATGCTATGATAGACTGCGAAAAGGATGTTGTTACTATTGGTTTGGATGATATGTCTCATGAGTTTAATTTCTCTAAATTCGTAGACAACCTCGTGATGAAGAATTTCCTAGTAAAGATGAAATTGTTGGTCTTGCTTCTATTGCCGTGCCTCCTAATGATCCTTTAGAACAATATTTGCTAGACCATGAAAATGATATGTTTATGAATGAAAGAAGGGAAATAGATGAAGTATTATTGAAACAGGGACCTATTTTGAAACACAACTTGCCTGTTGAAATCCTAGGGTATCCTCCTCCACCCAAGGGTGATCCCGTGTTTGAGCTTAGACCATTGCCTGATACTCTCAAATATGCTTATCTTGATGAAAAGAAGATATATCCTGTTATTATTAGTGCTAACCTTTCAGAGCATGAGGAAGAGAAATTATTGAAAACTCTGAAGAAGCACCGTGCTGCTATTGGATATACTGTTGATGATCTTAAGGGCATTAGTCCCACTCTATGTCAACACAAAATAAATTTGGAGAAATATGCCAAACCAGTTATTGATCACCAACGACGGCTGAATCCTTAGATGAAAGAGGTGATAAGAAAGGAAATACTAAAGCTCCTTGAGGCAGCTATAATTTATCCCGTTGCTGATAGTCAGTGGGTAAGTCCTGTCCATTGTGTCCCTGAGAAGGAAGGTATTACTGTCGTTCCTAATGATAAAGATGAATTGATTCCACTAAGAATTATTACAGGTTATAGGATGGTAATTGATTTCCGTAAATTAAATAAAGCTACTAAAAAGGATCATTACCCCTTAACTTTTATTGATCAAATGCTAGAAACATTATCCAAACATACACATTTTTGCTTTCTAGATGGTTACTTTGGTTTCTCTCAAATACCTGTGTCAGCTGATGATCAAGCGAAGACCACTTTTACTTGCCCTTTAGGTACTTTTGCTTATAGACGTATGCCTTTTGGTTTATGTAATGCACCTGCTACCTTTCAAAGATGCATGATGGCTATATTCTCTGACTTTTGTGAAAAGATTTGTGAGGTTTTCATGGATGATTTCTCCTTTTATGGATCCTCTTTTGATGATTGCTTGAGCAACCTTGATCGAGTTTTGCAGAGATGTGAAGAAACTAACCTTGTCTTGAATTGGGAGAAGTGCCACTTTACGGTTAATGAAGGTATTGTCTTGGGGCATAAAATTTCTGAAAGAGGCATTGAAGTTGATAAAGCTAAAGTTGATGCTATTGAAAAGATGTCGTGTCCCAAGGACATCAAAGGTATAAGAAGTTTCCTTGGTCATGCCGGTTTTTATAGGAGGTTCATTAAGGATTTCTCAAAAATTTCTCGGCCTCTCACTAATCTATTACAAAAAGATATACCTTTCATTTTTTATGATGATTGTGTAGAAGCATTTGAAATACTTAAGAAAGCATTAATCTCTGCACCTATCGTTCAGCCACCTGATTGGAATTTACCCTTTGAAATTATGTGTGATGCTAGTGATTATGTTGTAGGTGTTTTCCTAGGACAAAGAGTTGATAAGAAATTAAATGTTATCCAATATGCTAGTAAAACTCTAGACAGTGCTCACACAAATTATGCTACTACTTAAAAAGAATTTTTAGCAGTTGTATTTGCTTGTGATAAGTTTAGACCTTATATTGTTGATTCTAAAGTAATTTTTCACACTGATCATGCTGCTATTAAATATCTTATGGAAAAGAAAGATGCTAAACCTAGACTTATTAGATGGGTTCTCTTGCTACAAGAATTTGATTTGCATATTATTGATAGGAAGGGAGCTGAGAACCCCGTCGCAGATAACTTGTCTAGGTTAGAAAATGTTCTTGATGACCCACTACCTATTGATGATAGCTTTCCTGATGAACAATTGAATGTTATAAATGCTTCTCGTACTGCTCCATGGTATGCTGATTATGCTAAATACATTGTTGCTAAATTTATACCACCTAGTTTCACATACCAGCAAAAGAAAAAGATTTTCTATGATTTAAGACATTACTTCTGGGATGACCCACATCTTTATAAAGAAGGAGTAGATGGTATTATTAGACATTGTGTACTTGAGCATGAACAGGATCAGATCCTACGCAAGTGTCACTCCGAGGCTTATGGAGGGCACCACGCTGGAGATAGAACTGCACATAAGGTATTGCAATCCGGTTTTTATTGGCCTACTCTCTTCAAGGATGCTCGTAAGTTTGTATTATCTTGTGATGAAAGTCAAAGAATTGGTAATATTAGTAGACGTCAAGAAATGCCTATGAATTATTCACTTATTATTGAACCATTTGACGTTTGGGGCTTTGATTATATGGGACCTTTTCCTTCCTCTAATGGATATACACATATTTTAGTTGCTCTTGATTACGTTACTAAGTGGGTAGAAGCTATCCCAACTAGTAGTGCTGATCATAACACCTCTATTAAGATGCTTAAAGAAGTTATTTTCCGAGGTTCGGAGTCCTAGTTATTTAATGACTGATGGTGGTTCACATTTCATTCATGGTGCTTTTCGTAAAATGCTTGCTAAGTATGATGTTAACCATAGAATTGCATCCCCTTATCATCCACAGTCTAGTGGTCAAGTAGAATTGAGTAAAAGAGAGCTCAAATTAATTTTGCAAAAGACTGTTAATAGATCTAGAAAGAATTGGCCCAAGAAACTTGATGATGCATTATGGGCCTATAGAACTGCATATAAAAATCCTACGGGTATGTCTCCGTATAAAATGGTTTATGGAAAAGCATGTCACTTACCTCTCGAACTAGAACATAAGGCATATTGGGCTATTAAAGAGATCAATTATGATTTCAAACTTGCCGGTGAGAAGAACCTATTCGACATTAGCTCACTTGATGAATGGAGAACCCAAGCCTATGAGAATGCCAAGTTGTTTAAAGAAAAAGTTAAAAGATGGCATGACAAAAGGATACAAAAGCATGAGTTTAATGTAGGTGATTATGTGTTGCTATACAACTCTCGTTTAAGATTTTTTGCAAGAGAACTTCTCTCTAAATGGGAAGGTCCTTACGTTATCGAGGAGGTCTATCGTTCCGGTGCCATAAAAATCAACAACTTTGAAGGCACAAATCCGAAGGTGGTGAACGGTCAAAGAATCAAACATTATATCTCAGGTAACCCTATAAATGTTGAAACTAATGTTATTGAAACCGTAACACCCGAGGAATACATAAGGGACACTTTCCAGAACGTTTCAGACTCCGAAAAGGAATAGGTATGTGATACGGTAAGTAAACCGATTCCAAAACAGTTCCAATGGCAATTTTTCTTCGTTTTGGAATAATTAGAAAAATAGAAAAATAAGAAGCAGTTCGGGAAGGACACGAGGCTTCCACGAGGATGGGAGGCGCGCGCTACCCCCTGGGCGTGCCCCCTGCCTCGTGGGCACCTCGTGTGCTCTCCGGACTCCCTTTTCTTGCACGATACATATTTTGGTCGCTAAAAATTCATTATATAGTCTCCCGAAGGTTTTGACTCCTGTATCACGCAAATATCCTCTGCTCTTGTTTCGAGCTGTTTTCTGTCAGGGTTGTCAAGGCCAGGCATCATGTCGTCCCCCTCCTCCAACAATGGTGACAACGATGCTTGGCTAATGAAGATAGAGCTGAAGAGGGAAGAACCCATGGAGATCAACAAGGATGAAGGGATCAAGAAGGCCACAGAGGACCAAGTTCCAGAAGAAGAAGACACCCTTCCACCTCTCTTTACCCCAACTGAGATTGAAGCTTTCAAGATGATTGAGTTGGCTCGTATACAAAACAGGTACCTCAAACGTGAAAATATTTTGTTGAAGGATCATATCGTCGCACTCAAGGGCATTATCCGCAAGTTGGAGGATCTCTTACGCTCGATGTGCGACTACCCATCATCACCACCATCTCCTTCACCGGCAAAAGAGACATAATCACATGGGTATGGGCACTCCCCTTGGCAACTGCCAAGCTTGGGGGAGGTGCCCCGGTATCGTATCACCATCACACTGCTATCTTTACCCTTTTTCTTAGTTCGATCCTTTTAGTAATATCTTGATCTAGTAGAATAAAGTTTTAGTATGATTTAGTTTTGAGTTTTGCTCTATGATCCTTTTATGTAATCGAGTCCTTGAGCTATATAATAAAGATTAGTGTTGAGTCAAGGGCTTGATTATCTTGCTATGATCTTGAGGGAATAAAAGAAAAGAAAGAATAAAAAGAAACAAAGAGATCATATTGATCTTATGAAGAGTAATGACTTCACATAGAAAGAGTATGATGATTAAAAGTTGTTGAGAGTTGACGAACATAGTTTTGGTCATCGTTGCAATTAATAGGAAGTAATAAAGAAAGAGAAGTTTCACATACAAATATACTATCTTGGACATCTTTTATGATTGTGAGCACTCATTAAAATATGACATGCTAAAGAGTTGATGTTGGACAAGGAAGACAACGTAATGGGTTATGTTTGCTTATATCTGAGATAAAGTATATTGTCATGGATCATCCAACATGTTGAGTTTGCCTTTCTCCCTCATGCTAGCCAATTCTTTGCAACAAGTACAGATACTACTTGTGCTTCTGAAATACCCTTAAACCCAGTTTTGCCATGAGAGTCCACCATATCTACCTATGGATTGAGTAAGATCCTCCAAGTAAGTTGTCATCGGTGCAAGTAATAAAAATTGCTCTTTAAATATGTATGACTTATTAGTGTGGGAGAAAATAAGCTTTATACGATCTTGTGATGTGGAAGAAATAAAAGCGACGGACTGCATAATAAAGTTCCATATCACAATGGCAATATAAAGTGACGTTCTTTCGCATTAAGATTTTGTGCATCCAACCCTGAAAGCACATGACAACCTCTGCTTCCCTCTGCGAAGGGCCTATCTTTTACTTTTATCTCTTACCCTTATGCAAGAGTCATGGTGATCTTCACCTTTCCTTTTTACATTTTATCCTTTGGCAAGCACCTTGTGTTGGAAAGATCCTGATATATATATCCAATTGGATGTAAGTTAGCATGAACTATTATTGTTGACATTACCCTTGAGGTAAAAGGTTGGGAGGCGAAACTATAAGCCCCTATCTTTCTCTGTGTTCGATTAAAACTCCATAACCACAAGTATTGCGTGAGTGTTAGCAATTGTGAAAGACTAAATGATAGTTGAGTATGTGGACTTGCTGAAAAGCTCTACTATTGATTCTTTCCGATGTTATGATAAATTGCAATTGCTTCAATGACTGAGATTATAGTTTGCTGGTTCTCAATGAAGTTTCTGATTCATACTTGACATTGTGAATAGATTATTACTTGAGCATAAGAAATCATATTATAATATCTATATATGTTGTTGTTATAAGAATGATCATGATGCCCTCATGTCTGTATTTTATTTTACCGACACCTCTACCTCTAAACATGTGGACATATTTTTCGTTATCGGCTTCCGCTTGAGGACAAGCTAGGTCTAAGCTTGGGGGAGTTTATACGTCCATTTTGCATCATGCTTCTATATCGGTATTTATTGCATTATGGGATGTTATTACACATTATGTCACAATACTTATGCCTATTCTCTCTTATTTTGCAAGGTTTATATGAAGAGGGAGAATGTCGGCAGCTGGAATTCTGGGCTGGAAAAGGAGCAAATATTAGAGACCTATTCTGCACAACTCCCAAAGTCCTGAAACTCCACGGAAGTCATTTTTGGAAATAATAAAAAATACTGAGCGAAGAAAATACTAGAGGGGGCCCACACCCTGGCCACGAGGGTGGGGGGCGCGCCCCCCTGCCTCGTGGGCCCCTCGTGGCCCTACGGTGCCCATCTTCTGCTATATGAAGTCTTTCGTCCGAGAAAAAATAAGAAGCAAGCTTTCAGGACGAGACTTCGCCGCCACAAGGCGGAACCTTGGCGGAACCACTCTAGGGCTCTGGCGGAGCTATTCTACCGGGGAAACTTCCCTCCGGGAGGGGGAAATGATCGCCATCGTCATCACCAACGCTCCTCTCATCGGGAGGGGGCCAATCTCCATCAACATCTTCACCAGCACCATCTCCTCTAAAACCCTAGTTCATCTCTTGTATCTAATCTTTGTCTCCAAGTCTGGGATTGGTACCTGTAGGTTGCTAGTAGTGTTGATTACTCCTTGTAGTTGGTGCTAGTTGGTTTATTTGGTGGAACATCATATGTTCAGATCATATATGCATATTAATACCCCTCTGATTATGAACATGAATATGCTTTGTGAGTAGTTATGTTTGTTCCTGAGGACATGGGAGAAGTCTTGCTACTAGTAGTCATGTGAATTTGGTATTCGTTCGATATTTTGATGAGATGTATGTTGTCTCTCCTCTAGTGGTGTTATGTGAACGTCGACTACATGAAACTTCACCATTTTTTGGGCCTAGAGGAAGGCATTGGGAAGTAATAAGTAGATGATGGGTTGCTAGAGTGACAGAAGCTTAAACCCTAGTTTATGCGTTGCTTTGTAAGGGGCTGATTTGGATCCATATGTTTCATGCTATGGTTAGGTTTACCTTAATACTTCTTTTGTAGTTACGGATGCTTGCAATAGGAGTTAATCATAAATGGGATGCTTGTCCAAGTAAGGACAGCACCCAAGCACCGGTCCACCCACATATCAAATTATCAAAGTACCGAACGCGAATCATATGAACGTGATGAAAACTAGCTTTACGATAATTCCCATGTGTCCTCGGGAGCATTTTCCTTCATATAAGAAATTGTCCAGGCTTGTCCTTTGCTACAAAAAGGATTGGGCCATCTTGCTGCACTTTATTTACACTTGTTACTTGTTACCCGTTACAAATTACCTTATCACAAAACTATCTGTTACCGATAATTTCAATGCTTGCACAGAAACCGCTTATCATTTCCTTCTGCTCCTCATTGGGTTCGACACTCTTACTTATCGAAAGGACTACGATATATCCCCTATACTCGTGGGTCATCACACTGCATTTTTCTAGTGCTGCATACTGCATCTGTTTTTTGCCTGTACATACTGCACTCCCTGGTACGGGAGGGGTTGGGGGGGCCTTTTTTTTGGTGTGGCACTTATTTGAAGGTAGACTTTTTTTTGGATGCGTTTTCTTAACATGCGTGTTGTTTTTGATTTTAACTTTTTTACGAACTGCATGTATTTTATTTCGTTTTACCGTTTGAACTTCATTATTCTTCACAGAGAACTGCATCATGTGCGTTTTGATGTAGTCTGTCTTATTTTAGCCGGGCCGTTTTATGTTACCCTTTGCCACACGCGGGCCTCCTACATGTCCCTTCTAGGCGATCCCACCGCTCCGCTGACTGGGAGAGAGACCGAGAACAATCCCCTCTCCTCTCTTGCAGCTTCTCCCGAGGCATCTCTCCCTCGAGCAAAACCGCCGTCGCCCAAGGAACCGCCGCCCTCAAGAGGTTCTTATTCCTGACTTCTGCGTCGTCGTCCGCTCCGCGAGCCCTTGCCGTTGTGCTGCCGCAGCCCTCTCCTGTCCGTTCCCGTCGCCGAACCCTCCCCCTCCCCGCCGTCGCTGCCGCCGCCGTCGCCGCACCTTTTTTGTGGTACGTTCCGCTTGTCCTCGGTCTTGATTGTCCCCTCGTCTTGTTTTGCGATTCTTGTAGTTGTTGTTGCTGTTTTTGCTTGTGTAATTTTTCCGTAGGCTGTCAATTTTATCTCGATTTGAAGTCGATACTCATGTATAGCAAGGTGAATCTAGGGTTTCGTGAGATTTTCGCCGATTATATTGCTTATATCTGTCACTTCGTCCTTGTGCTGCAGGCAAACGCCATGTCTTCGCCGAGCAGAGTGGGAGGAGGAGTTCAGGGTATGTGGAGTGCTTATTTTAGGCTTTTATTTATTTTGTTTGATGTTTATCTAGTTTCCTAAATCATCCTGCATATTTGGTTTATGCTTTGTTAGTTGTCAGCGTTCGTTTGCATTATTTTGTCATGTGATGTTTTGTAATTTCTGTTTCTGGTTCTTTTTGAATCCAGTAGATGATTGCAGTACTCATAATGATACACCAATTGGCTCTCATTGTCCTGGTGGTAAGGATCATGGTGTCGAGGGAGGACATCAATTGAATTCGCTGATTGAATCTTCTCCCATAAGTGTGGCCCCTCCTTCTGGTATGTGATTGATTCGCTTATTTTGGTTTTGCTGGTTACTTTGATGTAGTACAAATTGGTGTTGCCTTGTTGTATCTAGTCCGGCATTTTCTTGGGAACAAACGTGAAGTTAGTGTATGCAGCACTGCATTTATTTTGTATATGTGAACTCCACTATATGTATGTGTGAACTGCATTGTTGTTTTATTCAAGTTTTTTGTGCAATGCATTATTATTTATTTTTAGCTTATGGTTGGAGCACTGCATTTATATGTCTAAGTGTACTGCATTTGTTCTTTTTGTGCACTTTTTAACAACCATAGTCAAACTTCACGCAGTGTCTGTTTTCCATGCTGGGCGCCTGGGTTTGAGGAGGTTACTCAATTGATTAACCATTATTTTGCAGAGGGTAATGTTGGTGTGAGCTTTGACCAGAGACGTCCCATCTTGTCTGAAACACAATCGCAGTCTGTTGATGCCACAGAGGAAGTTACACAGGGTTGGATGGTCTCGGAACAGCTTCGTGAATATGAGTTGAAGCAAAGCAAGAAGAAGTTGAGGTTTGAAAGTTACTCAAAAGAGTTTGCGGAGAAGGAGAAGCAGAGGAGAGCTGCAGATGGTGCCAAGGGTGCCAAATTTTCCAAGGTGAAGCAGCCTTCTTTGCAGAAGAAGGGGCTGAGTACTGTTGCTGAGGAAGGTGGTACACCTCGGCGGAGTCCACGTGTTGCTGGCATGAACAAGAATCTTGGCAAGAGAACTGCTGAAGCTAGTGGAAAGGATGATCCTCAGCGCAAGCGACTACATGTCACTGAACGTCCCAACTCTGATGATGACAACTTTGTGCTTGCTGATTTTGTGAGGGATGTTCATAGTGGTAGACGCAAAGACTGTGGTTCATCTAAGAGTCTACCCAAGCGTGCCCGTGATGATGTCGATAAAGATGGTTGTGGTGACTCTGGCGAGGAGGTGGATGTTGTTCCAAAGGTTTGTTGAAGTGGACTACATTTGTTTCCTTCATTGTTATTCTATCTGTGTTTTCTCTGTCTCTTTTTTTATGGCTAGTCTTCTAATGTGGATTGCATTTCCCTTTACACAGAGGAAGAAGTCTAGTAAGACCAATGCAGCTGAAGATGATGCTGAGGGAGATGATTCTCGATTTAACAAGACCGTACGTTTGTCGCTTCCCACTGTTTGCAAGGCTACTGCTTTGTTGAAAGAGGCTCACTGTAGTCGTGTTCGGGATGCTGGATTCGGTGTTGTCTTTGAACTGACAGTAAAGAAAAACGTGTCGCGCATTCTTATGTGCTATCTGATGGGAGTGATTGAACCTGCCACCATGATAATGGACTTTGGGAATGGCAGGGTTCTTCGAATCAATCATGATGCAGTTCATCATATTTTTGATTTACCTATGGGACGTCACACTGCACCCATGCCTGCTGCCAGCGGCCATGATGACTCGTTGACTTCCCTCAAGGACGAGCTTGGCTTTGACCATTCAAAAAGTATAGGTGTCAAGGACTTGCATGAGAAGTTAAAGGTGTTGGTGGAGGAAGATGATCATGTGACTGTTGACCTTGCTGTGAAGGTGTTCTTCCTGATACTCTACCAGAATTTGCTGTGCCCCGGGCCTGCAGTTCGTTTGGGTAGAGTTGCTGCAATGGTAGAGAACATGGATTATGCGGCTATGGCTCAAATGGACTTTTGCCAGCTTGTTATTGATGAGTTGCAGGCAGCTGTGGTGAGGTGGCAAACAGAAGGCAGCAAGCAGAATTGTGCAGAGGGTTGTGCCATTGTCCCCCTGATTATGTATCTTGACTGTTTGAAATTTCGCAAATTTTCAGTCATGCACACGTTGATGCCACGTTCGTCATACCTGACGACCAAGCACCTGATGAAGTTATACAATGAGGATGTGCTTGTGAAGGGAAAGATTTACTTGGAAACTTACAAATTTGGGAAGCTGCCGGTTAGTGCATCTGAGTTTTCAATATCATATTTTTTTTAAAAGGTGCAGCCATTATAAATCTAAACTTTTCTAGTACTCACATGTGTACTTCTCTTTGCCTCTTGTCTTTTTTTGTAGTGGAAGGCGTCAGGTGATATTGTGTACAACCGTCCTGTTGTAGTTATATGCGGCAGCTCTGGTGCGGGACCTAGCACTCATGCTAGGTTTTATGAGCCTATTTGTAGCCAGCTTCCTGCCTATGATGATGAGGTGCCGCGTACTCGTGGTTTCATGGCTCGACAGATGTTTGATAATAGAAGCTCTTCTAAACAGACATTTGTTGGCGCCAAAAAACACGAGGAGATTGATGAGCTTCTTCTGAAGGTTTTAAAGTTGACTGAAGATTTGCCAACCTCTGGTGACAGGTTGAGGACAGTTGCTGGTTTTTTCCCTGTTGGCCATTGTCGGTGTCAAAACCGGCGGATCTCGGGTAGGGGTCCTGAACTGTGCGTCTAAGGCGGATGGTAACACGAGGCGGGGGACATGATGTTTACCCAGGTTCGGGCCCTCTCGATGGAGGTAATACCCTACTTCCTGCTTGATTGATCTTGATGATGTGAGTATTACAAGAGTTGATCTACCACGAGATCGTAGAGGCTAAACCCTAGAAGCTAGCCTATGGTATGATTGTTGTTGTCCTACGGACTAAACCCTACAGTTTATATAGACACCGAAGGGGGCTAGGGTTACACAGAGTCGGTTACAAGGGAGGAGATCTACATATCCGTATTGCCAAGCTTGCCTTCCACGCCAAGGAGAGTCCCATCCGGACACTGGACGAAGTCTTCGATCTTGTGTCTTCATAGTCCAACAGTCCGGCTAAAGTATATAGTCCGGCTGTCCGAGGACTCCCTAATCTAGGACTCCCTCAGTAGCCCCTGAACCAGGCTTCAATGACGATGAGTCCGGCGCGCAGATTTTCTTCGACATTGCAAGGCGGGTTCCTCCTCCGAATATTCCATAGAAGATTTTGAACACAAGGATAGTGTCCGGCTCTGCAAAACAAATTCCACATACCACCGTAGAGAGAATAATATTTCCACAAATCTAATATGCTGACACACTCTGCATCATGACATCACACCATGGCCCGGTCATTATTCAAACCGTTTTTCTCAACCAGCCACTGCACATATCGCGAGGCGGTTTTCTTGGCAAGTCTTGTCGAAGCAGAGATCGTGTCCGCTTATCACGGGATTCTCATCAATACGGGTGTGGGTAACCTAACCGCGCCATCAATTACGGCGCTTGGGGAATAAGCGAGTTTACCAGCCAGGTGGGGAGGCGCATAGTTCCTTTCGCCATTATAAGGAGACAAGGATTCATCTTTTTCACCCACGCCCTCTTCCTCCTTGCTCATCCATTCTTGCGCACTTGAGCTCCAGCACCCAAGTTCGCATTTTCTCCTCAAACCACTCCAAGCATGTCCGGAGCGGGAGGCAAGTGGATGGTCTCCTCCGTTACAGAGGAGGACATCACAAAGCTACGGGGAGCCGGATACCTGGCCGCGGATATCGCGCACTGGCTACCAGATGCAGGGCAGATCATCCCTACTCAAGAACCCCATGAGAGGGTGGTTTTTCTTACCCACTTCGTCCGTGGACTGGGATTTCCCCTCCACCCGTTTGTCCGCGGGCTCATGTTCTACTACGGGCTGGACTTTCACGATCTGGCCCCCCAATTTCATCCTCAACATCTCGGCGTTTATCGTCGTGTGCTACGCCTTCCTCCGCATCAAGCCCAACTTCGGCCTATGGCTGAAGACCTTCAACGTTAAACCGAAGGTGGTGGTCGGCCAGCAAGCGGAGTGCGGAGGCGCCATGGTGGGCAAAATGCCCAACGTCACCTGGCTCGAAGGCTCCTATGTGGAGACCATAAAGGGGTGGCAATCGGGGTGGTTCTACATCACCGAGCCGCGCGGCACCAACTAGGTGGCGGCCCCCGAATTTCGATCCAGAATCCCCATGCGGCTCACCTCCTGGAAAGAGAAGGGCCTATCCTAGGGTTCCTCGGTAGAGCTGACCGGACTCCAGACCTGCGTCAAAAACATGATGAGCAAGAAAATCAAGCTTGTCAACGTGGTCCAAGTCATGCTCTTCCGCCGGATCCTCCCGTGTCAAAGACAGACATTCAATTTGTGGGAGTTTGACCCGGCCGAGCACCAGAAGCTGCGAGAGCTCTTTGACACGATGCACAAGGACGTCTGGAAGGTGCTGTTCAAGGGCGCCAAAGTACCTCCTCCCCTTACCGAGGACCGCGGACTTAGCGCAAAGCGTCCTGCCAATCCGGTAAGTCTTTTATATCTCATAAGATGTTCTTTTCCCCAGTATAACCACGCGCGGGATCTTAGCCTCCACGCCATTTAACAGGACTGGGTAGCGACAGCGGAGCAGATCGATTGTCCAGCCCCCCTGCCCAAAGATCCAGCGGATGCTCTCCTAACAGAGATGCTGGTTCCGGCGCCTTATGAGGTCCCGGAGAAGAAGGCCAAGAATAAGGCCACGGGGACCAGGAAGGGTCTCCGGCGCAAGGTTATATCGGACTCATCGTCCAAAAACACCGAGGCGCACTCCTCCCACGAAAACGAGGAGGAGGAAGAGGAAAGTTCTCCCCCCTCCCCCAGCCGGGGGGGACAGGAAAAGGAAGGCTGCCCCATCAGGGGAGGCCGAAGGGTCCAAGAAGGGAAGGACCCTCCTCCCGGACTGCTCCACGACGGCCGCTTTCAGCGACGAGGAGTGGTTACCCAGGGACAAGCCCCTAGCAAAGTCGTGAGTATCCGGATACCATAATAATTCTTGGTACGTCTTATTGTATTGTTTCTTATCACGCCGAACATGATTATGCAGTCCATCCCGGCCCATATCGACGTATCTTCGTCTGGTGATTCTTTGGGCCCGTCAGATATGAACAGCGATTCACTCCCAACCGCCTCCTCCCCTCGCCCTATGGACGACGCCGAGGTCTTGTCTCAAAAGGAACTGAACCAAGGGGAGACAGTTCTGGAGGCGCCCCAAGGCGACATTCCAGGCGCTGGGCGCACGAGGGACAAGACTCTCCTGGGCCCTAACGCCGGGGCAGCAAGTCTAGCCCCAAGACGAATATGACGCCGGAACCTCCAATGGTTCCGGATTCTGTCGGGCAACCCCTCGCTAAGGGGGGCAAGCCGTCTGTGCCGAAGGCCTCTGTCCATCCAGGGGCATCGGAGAACTTGCTGGAAGTGCTTCGCGGCGCTTCCATTGACGGAGAGCACCGCACTATTATGAGTGCAGTAGTCAAGAAGGTTCAGTCCGCCAAGAGCGGTCTGACTGAAGCCTGTGCTAGCCTCCTAACAGGCTTTGAGGTAAGTAATCAAATTATAAGAAAATGTTACAGCATAGACAGTAGCCCCTGATGTTCTGTTTGGTGTTCGCAAGGAAAGGCCGAACAGAGGATCAAATAATAATCACAGGAGTCTAATCGAAATATGTCTATGCGAATAAGCAGGCTTCACTGCTGGCCGCAGCCGCTCGCACGGCGGAGGTCGCCGCACTGAAGCGGGACCTTGAGCGGTCCAAGGAAGAGCTCGGCCTTACCAAGAGGCAGCTCGAAGAGAACAAAGGTAAGTAGTACCCCGTCTGTTTATTGATAAAGAGAAAGAAATGTGGTTTGTTAGATCACAGGATCGTTATGAATTTGCTAGGGGCCGTGGCCGAAGTGGCGGCCCTAAAGAAGGCGCTGTCCAAGGCCGAAGTCAAAGCGGCCACAGAGCGCACCGAGCGCGAGAGGCAAGAGGCCCGCGTCGGCGAGGTTCAGCAAGAGCTCCGGGATTTCGTCAAGAAATATGAGTGCCTGGATCGTGACTCTAAGATGCAAGGGTCCGAGCTTGCGAAGGCCCATGGGAACGTACAAAATGCCAAGGCCGAAGCCCAGAAGGCCCTCCAGGAATTGAGGCGGTTAAGAAGATAGCGGCGGGTAAGGCATTCATTATGCAAAGCAAGCATGTGAAGGAAACTTTTCTTTTACTTACCCGAATTCGGAGCTCTCCAGGAGCGTTCGCAGATCTGCCCCGCAGCGTATCGGATGCCGCAGAGTTCTACCGGGCCGAGGAAGGGAGCTCGACGGAGAAGTTGTTCTGGTCTCAGTATACTGGGACCGAACATCCGCTGCCCCTGAGCGACCAGTTGAAGCCACTGGTCGAGCTGCACAAGGCGGCCGAACTGGCCATGAGGGGCCTCATAGTCCGGATGTGGCCTGGCGAGCCCCTGCCTGGCAGCTATTTTGGCCTGGTAAGGCGACTTGTGAACGCCTGCCCATGGCTTGAAGTCATAAAGCGGTCCGTCTGCATTGAGGGTGCATGCAGGGCCTTTGCCCGTGCGAAAGTGCACTGGGCGAAGATGGACGCCGAGAAGCTGGTGAAGGAGGGGCCGCCGGAGGGCAAGGAGCATCACCACCCCGAAATGTATTATGACAGTGTCCTGAAGGGTGCCCGCCTTGTGGCGGAGGAATGTTCTAAGGATGTAATATTTGAATGAATGTACTCATGTGATCCTGTAATATGAAAACGAGTTCATGTGCGCTATATAACGCTGTGTTGATTTAAAATATTACCTTCTGTGCGGCCGTTTATAAAATCTGAGAGTTGGCTAGTCGTCGGCTTCTGCCCCCATGTAACTAGTACTGGGGTGTGCGGGATAAACCTGAGCACTCTTTATCCCAATTTTGGGTCCTTTGAAGGAGGTGTTCAGCACAACGAACCAGGCAATCAGACTATAAAGCTTTGTCACTCTCACTTAGCCATAGAAGTCTACAATTTTAAATTTTGGCGAAGCCCCTAGTATTCGGAAGGCCGAATTGGGGCGCTATATACGCCTAAATCGGACAAGGCCGACTCCTCGCCCGAAGCGGAAAAAATCTTTAAGGATTTGAGACCTCTCGAACAGCGACCAGCTCTCGCCTTATCATGACAGTCAGTTTTCGGCTTTCTCTATTGACGTGCTAGTCCGGAAGAACCGGGACACAATCGCAGTAGTTCTCCCAGTGCTACCTTAGCCGATGTAGCGGAACGTAAGGTACCAAAACATGGGAGCCGGGCAAACCCAACTATTGACCCAAGACATGATTCGGAGCTGATGCATATAATGCTATAAGTTCGGGGTGCCGCACTGTCGAAAATGTCCGGACTTTTCGTGCCGTGTTATGGGGTACACTAAAGCCCTGGCGCACTGATCGTACCAGAATGTACGAGTGCCATTTGTCGTAAATAAGCAGACAAGGAAAAAAAAGAAATGGAATAATAGGCTAACGCTATACATTTTTGTTTAAGTAATACGTCAAAGCGTATGTATACAAGTGGTACAATAAGCAAAAAATAGGACTATTTGACCTGTCCTATCCAAGGGCAAGCTGCGTATGGGTATGTAAAAACAGGTACATCGATCGTTATCAGAGACCACCTGGGATTTCCCTTGTATGTCAGAGCTTCTTGCTTCCATGGTATTTCCTTCCCGTAATGCGTCCAGCAATCAGACTGCCGGAAAGGGCTTCCAGAGAGTAAGGTCCTAAAAGAGAGAAAATGATAAAGGTATACAGCCCCTGGGGCGGTTGAGCCGCATTGTGGGACGTGTCCTAGCCGTGCCTCCGCCTATGCCCATGGTATTTTTAGTGTGTAATTATGTACGCGCGGCACAAATTTTGTCGCTTGCCTGGGACTAGGACGGAGGCCAAATTGCTAGGCGAGCTTTGAACGTGCCAGGCGATCCTGTTGCAGGTTACTCCGGACTCGCTTGAAGGTGTCTGGGGGCTTTATCGCCAAATTGGCGGTTTGCCTTAAAAGGCTGCTTTGTGCTTCTGCTGCGAGGGCCGCAGTGCTCTCCTCCGTGCGGAGCGAGCGCTGTGTGTTTCCATTAACTATTATAACGCTGCGTGGTCCTGGCATTTTGAGTTTGAGGTATGCATAATGCGGTACCACATTGAATCTGGCAAATGCGGTTCGTCCGAGCAGTGCGTGATAGCCGCTGCGAAAGGGGACGATGTCGAAGATTAACTCCTCGCTTCGAAAGTTGTCCGGAGATCCGAAGACCACTTCCAGTGTGATTGAGCCCGTGCAACAGGCCTCTACACCTGGGATTACACCTTTAAAGGTGGTTTTGGTGGGCTTGATCCTCGAGGGGTCGATGCCCATTTTCGCACTGTATCCTCATAGAGCAGGTTCAGGCTGCTGCCACCGTCCATAAGGACACGAGTGAGGTGAAATCCGTCAATGATGGGGTCAAGGACCAATGCGGCAGATCCGCCATGACGGATACTAGTGGGGTGGTCCCTGCGGTCGAAGGTGATCGGACAAGAGGACCATGGGTTGAACTTTGGGGCGACTGGCTCCATCGCGTATACGTCCCTTAGTGCACGCTTCCGTTCCCTCGGGAATATGGGTTGCGTATATCATGTTCACCGTTTTCACTTGTGGAGGGAACCTCTTCTGTCCTCCTGTGTTCGGCGGCCGAGGCTCCTCCTCATCGTCGCTATGGAACCCCTTGTCCTTGTTTTCGGCATTTGACTTGCCAGCCTGCTTGAATACCCAGCATTCTCTGTTGGTGTGATTGGCTGGCTTATTTGGGGTGCGGTGAATTTGACACGAGCGATCGAGTATACGGTCCAAACTGGACGGGCCCGGATTGCTTCTTTTGAACGGCTTCTTCCACTGACCGGATTTAGAGCCACTGAATCCGTCATTGACTGTCGTGTCTTCGGCGTTGTCGCCGTTGTTGCGGCGCTTTTGTCTGTTGCGACATGGTCTGCCGTTAGTATCTTTGGCGTCTGAATTGCCAGGGTTTCTAGATGTGCTGTTGCTGCAAGCCAGCCAGCTGTCCTCGCCCGCGCAAAAGCGGGTCACGAGTGTCATGAGGGCTGCCATGGACTTCGGCTTCTCTTGGCCGAGGTGTCAGGCAAGCCACTCATCCCGGATGTTATGTTTAAATGCCGCTAAGGCCTCGGCATCCGGACAGTCGACAATTTGGTTCTTTTTTGTTAGGAACCGAGTCTAGAATTTCCTGGCCGATTCCCCTGGCTGTTGGGTTATGTGGCTCAAGTCATCAGCATCTGGTGGTCGCACATAAGTGCCCTGGAAGTTGTCAAGGAATGCGTCTTCCAAATTCTCCCAACTGCCAATGGAGTTTGCTGGCAGGCTATTCAGCCAATGTCGAGCTGGTCCTTTGAGTTTTAGTGGGAGGTACTTGAAAGCATGTAGATCGTCACCGCGGGCCATGTGGATGTGGAGGAGGAAATCCTCGATCCATACCGCGGGGTCTGTTGTGCCATCATTTGACTCAATGTTCACGGGTTTGAATCCTTCTGGGAATTCACGATCCATTACTTCATCGGTGAAGCATAGGGGGTGTGCGGCGCCTCTGTGCCGGGCTATGTCACGACGCAGTTCATACGAGTCTTGTCTGCTGTATTCGGCCCGGCCGGATTTGCTTTTAGTGTATCCGGCGTGACGATCATCGTCACGCGTTGGAGCGCGACCCCGTGATCCGTAGATTGATCTTGTATGTCCTGCTTTGTTTTCAATACGTCTTGCAGGTCCCGCGTGTTGCCCTGGGCCTTGGTATTTTTGTTTGAATGGCGGCGGGGTGCGGGCTGGACTTCGGGCTGATATGCCCCTCTGTCTCGGCCACGAGGTGGCCAATCAGCCGCATCATACGCTGGTGATGTAGGTTTTAATGCTTCCTCCTCGAGTTGGGGTAGCAACCTGCGCTTTGGGTAACTCTTGGTTGGGCGCTCGAGTTCGTATTCCTCGGCCGCCAGGACTTCAGTCCATCTATCCGCTAGTAGATCTTGATCAGCTCGAAGCTGTTGTTGCTTTTTCTTCAGGCTGTTTGCTGTGGCTATAGGCCGGCGCTTGAAGTGCTCCTGCCCGACGGGATCCTCAGGCACGATAAATTCTCCGTCTCCGAGGCTCACCTCGTCTTCGGAGAGAGGCATGTAATTGTCATCCTCTGATTCTCTGTCTGTTGCCTGTTCCGGAGGGCTAGCTTGTTCATCCTCCCGCTCGAGGTCTGGCTGGAGGGGATTGTCGTCGTCTTCAGCACTATCCGGAGCGTTATTGTCTCTTGTGCCGGTATCGCTGCTTTTGCTATGGTGGGACTTACAGCGGCGCCGCTGACGTCGGTGCTTGGATTGCTTCTTGGAGGGATTATCCTCCATTGTCTTATCGAGCATGTATATATCATATGATGAGGTGGCAGTCCAGCGCCCTGTGAGCGGTGGTTCCTGTTCGTCTCCTACATCGTCGTCCATACCGTCGATGTCTTCGGAGCTGAAATCGAGCATGTCGGTTAAATCGTCGACAGTGGCTACTAAGTGGGTGGTGGGTGGGGAGCGAATTTCTTCGTCATCCGCATCCCATTCTAGCCGGACATAGTTCGACCAGGGGTCTCCTGACAAGGAGAAAGACCTTAATGAATTTAGCACATCGCCCAAGGGCGAGTGCTGAAAGATATCCGCGGAGGTAAACTCCATGATCGGCGCCCAATCAGATTCGATAGGCATGGACGCAGGCGGTTAAGGGCCTGTGGCCGGGGACGAAACCGAGGATCCGGCGACACAGGTCTCATAGGAGGTGAAGTCAGTATTCGGCTCTATCGCTGCTGAGTGTGCGGCCTCCGTGGCGGGGTCCATCCACCCGTCCTCGGACGGCGCGATCTGTTCCGGATTGAAAGCCGGAGTAGCTGCAGGTGGGATCTCCCGAACACTGTCCGTCGGCAGAGCTAAGTCATGCCCGTTGTGACTGTGCGACGCACCTGACGCGGGCTCGAATCCGTCGAAGATCAAGTCTCCGCGGATATCGGCAGTATAGTTTAAGCTTCCAAACCTGACCTGACGGCCAAGGGCGTAGCTTTCGATCTGTTCCAGATGGCCAAGCGAGTTGGCCCGCAGTACGAAGCCGCCGAATACGAAGATCTATCCGGGGAGGAAAACCTCACCCTGGATTGCATCGTTGCCGATGATCGAAGGAGCCATCAAGCCTTATGGTGACGGCACAGTGGAACTCTCAATGAAAGCACCAATGTCTGTGTCAAAACCGCCGGATCTCGGGTAGGGGTCCCGAACTGTGCGTCTATGGCGGATGGTAACTGGAGGCGGGGGACACGATGTTTACCCAGGTTCGGGCCCTCTCGATGGAGGTAATACCCTACTTCCTGCTTGATTGATCTTGATGATATGAGTATTACAACAGTTGATCTACCACGAGATCGTAGAGGCTAAACCCTAGAAGCTAGCCTATGGTATGATTGTTGTTGTCCTACGGACTAAACCCTCCGGTTTATATAGACACCGGAGGGGGCTAGGATTACACAGTGTCGGTTACAAGGGAGGAGATCTACATATCCGTATTGCCAAGCTTGCCTTCCACGCCAAGGAGAGTCCCATCCGGACAAGGGACGAAGTCTTCGATCTTGTGTCTTCATAGTCCAACAGTCTGGCTAAAGTATATAGTCCGGCTGTCCGAGGACCCCCTAATCCAGGACTCCCTCAGCCATGGCCCATGAGACGAAGATATTGTTGCTGCTCACAATTTTGATTGTGGCCTGATTGAAAGCCTGAAGATTGCAGTGACGAATGTTCGGTCTTCCTATGCTCAATTGAGACATTCACAGGAGGAAAAATGCGGTCGGTATGAGAAGGATGTTGGGCATATTTTGGATGAAATGAACCGTCAGGACGGTGGCGTTGGCGTTGATAATGTATGTTCTAGGTTTTTTGTGGCTTTGAACCTCTTTTGTGTATTATGTGGACTGCTCCTCACTATTTTTTGTGATAGGCTGGAGTGGAATCTTCTGGTGTCCACGGAACTAGGCACGATGGAATTGGTGAGGTACAAGTACTTCTGCCATGTCTCTTCTGCCATGCGTTCCTCTTCTTAAACTTGCATTTGTTGCTTTCCATTTTTATTGTATTTTTGTGGACTTCACGGTTGTAAAGTATGTACCTCTTGTGCATAGTTGAAGTTTTTTCTTTTTTGGCCGTTACCATCTTATTTTCGTTTTTTGTTTGTTCTATGCCCGTAGACTGGTGTTGATTCTTGTGATGTGCACAAAGAGTCCTACGATGGCTCTGGGAAGGCTGAGGTCTTGGTTGATACATCGTCCCCTCCGGTTGTTGTAGCTTGTATTACTTGTTATGTTAGTGTGTTGTAATCTAATTTTTTGTTGTTGTTATAAACTTGATGTACGCTGTTATGTTCACTCATATGCATTTTCATTTACATATGTTAGCTGCAATAGTTTTACATGTGTGAGCTTCAATCTTTGACAGAAGTGAACTGCAGTTCTTTTCGCATGCGTGGTCCATAATGTTTTACATACGTAAGCTTCAGTATTTAACATAACTGAACTGCAGCGTTTGACAAAGTGAACTGCAGTTCTTTTTTACGTATATGTGGGTTGCAGTTGTAGTTGTTTTGACACACGTGGGTTGCAGTTGTTTTGAATATGTGGACTGTAGTTGTTCTGTGTATGTTGTCAGCAGTCTTTGACATAAGTGTCCTGTGTGTTGTTGTGTTAATTATCCCCACGCTCATTTTGTGTTATTGTGTGTTTTTTAAACTTTCCACAGCCTGGAGAAGAAAACGTGGAAGTTCACGTTGATCTGAATCAGGGCGGTTGTGTTGTTGATGGTGGTGGCAGTGTTGATGCTTCTGCATCGGTTGCCGTTCACTGTGCAGACCCTTCTGTAGCTCAAGAATCACATGATGCTGTTTCCCCTAGTCGGCATGAAGATTCTGATTTTGGCATTGAAAAGCCGCTAGAGAATGTCGTCCCTGTTGTTAGTGTTGTTGCTTCCCCTGTTTGTCTGGCGGCCAACGATGTTCCTGAAGTATCGAAAGTGGAGCCTCATGTAGCTGAAGTATCTAAGGACGTTGCGGTTGACCAGACTATTGTAAATCCAGAGAATGCTGATGTTGCTGCAGAAGGGCAGTCCAGTGAGGTTGTGGTGGATTCATCGCAACCTACCCAAGAAAATGTTTTGTCAACTCTGAAGAACAACAACATGAAGACTCTAACACTAAAGGCAAGAGTTTTATTTCGAACAGTGCAGTTGAAGTTTTTCTCATTTCATTTTGTTTAATTACGATGGTATTTGTATTAGATGTTTAATGATAAGTGAAACTTGATCTTTTGTTTATGATTTTCAAAATAGCTAGCAGAATTTCCTTATCTTAATATTTGAACTTCATTATTTGGATAAGTGAACTTCATCTTTTTATTACAGATGACGAACTCCCTGTTGTGACACCGTCGAGCATTGATCCAACTCTTCTGAAAAGATACAATGAGTTGTACACTGCTGTTACGAGGGTTCGAAAGGACAAGAAGAAGAAGTATGATCTTTTTGAAATTGTTTTGTTCATATGTATTTTCTAATTTTGGTATTTACCCCTTTTTCTTTGTTGTTATTTATTTAGTATCTTATGTTTCAGTTTTTCATGAAAAATTCAGGGACATGATTGCTTTTAAAACTGAGATGGCTGATATTACCATTGGCGAAGTTGGTCAATCCTTTTGGGATAAAGGGATGCTCACTACAAGCCTTGTAGATCTTGGGGTTTCTTTGCTGGTAGATAAGTTTAAGGGATCTCCGACAATGGTTGTCCCGTACCATATTTGTGTAAGAATGCAGAAATTTTTGTTTTATTTTTTTTATTTTCTTTTCTAATTTTCGTGCGACGACCTGTTTGCTTGAGTACTATTTGATTTTTGGTTTTGTTTTGACAGACAAATATTTGGAATGGTGGTACTGTAGGCAGGAGTGTTAAAATGATGTTCTCTTCAAAAGCCGAGGAGCGTGTTGATAAAAAGTATATGGTGAGTAACGTTTTTACGTGTCGAAAACTATATTTTGCATGTTTGTTTTTATAGTGTCTGTTTCTTCTTCTTATAATAATTTTATTTATTTATTCGTGCTTCGAACAGGTCCTTTTTGCAACTTTTGATCCGCCAGAGATGAGGGGTGGCGTTGTTCATTATTGTGTAGTTGCGTTAAATGTGAAAGAAAGGCAGTTTGAATTTCTTGACTCGCTCAATAGACCTGGCAGCCCTGATGCGATCAGGGTTTTTAGGAGGATGGTTAAAATTATCAAGCGTGCATGGAAAGAAGGAAGCTCAAGTTCTGATGAGCCGATAAATCCTACTACACTTGATGGATTTGTGTTGAAACATGTCATTGTCCCAATGCAGCCAAATGGGTGTGTTCCGTACAGCCCCTCTCCACCATACTGCTCAAGTTTTTTTTATTTCATTTTGTGAAGCTGATGTTTTTTATTCTTTTATTGCAGGCATGATTGTGGATTCTATATGTTTCAATTCTTGCAGACTTGGGATGGTGTTCGAGTTGCTCAGTTTGGGGTGGAGCACATTAGCTACATCAGAAAGGCCATGCTCTATAGTTAGCTCACATCGAGAAATTTTTCCCTTGATTTAACATCACTTTTAATTTTTGCAGATAAAGGTTGTTTTAGTGAACTTCTTTATCCTTCCTTTATTTCTATTTTGTCTACTGCTTGCTTCCGGTTCTTATTGGCTTATTTTTCTACTAGTTTGTTTAGTTAAGTTCGTGATTTAAAATGGATGTGTATATTTATTTGTTTTGTTAGTGAGATGCATTTTATTTTTTGGGAAAGTGAGCTGCATTGTTCTTCACAAGTGGGTTGCATTGTTGTATACAAGTGGCCTGCATTGTTGTATACATTTTGTTCTGCATTGCTATAGACAAGTGGACTGCATTTATGTAGACAATTGTGCTGCATTCTATTCTTTAGTGAACTGCATTTTTTTATTTTAATGAGATGTATTACATGTTTTTTGGTTTTGTATTTTGTGCTGAGTGTTTCCGTGTTTTTTCTACACATTTTTAGGTTTTGATGGGAGGCTTCATGAAGGTTGTACGTCACTGTTCGAGTCCCAGGGTTCTGAGGTGGTTATGGAGGATTGTGCCATTGAAATCTCTCCAGATAATTCTGGTTCTTTGGCTGGAGATGGTTTGAACACAGTTGTGGCGTCTGGACCTGATGGTGGAAGTGTTTCTCGACCTAGCTCTCCACGCGATGTATTTGATGTTGATGATGATGATTTTGTTACGCCGTGTCCTCGCATCACTAGGACTAGGAGTGCCACAATTAATCGTCCTCCTGTGGATGATGTTGAAATATTTTTGAACAAGAGGGCAGGTGAGAGGGCTTTTATGTTGAGATGCTCTATAGAGAAATTGAAGCCTCCGAGGTTCAAATATATTGATGAGGCAAGGAAAATAAAAGATCTTGTTCTCAGCAAAGATTTTGTAAACAAATACCACGAGTAAGTTTTATGTGTGTGCCCTTAATCCTTTTGTGTGTTCTGTTTTTAATTTTAATTTTATTGATCCCATCTGTGTATGTACTGCAGGAATGCGTTCTTTATGGTGAATAGTCCTTTTGGTGATCTTGATACTTACACTGTTGACTATATCCATAATACATTTTGCAAAGGAGCTTTAATGGATTCGTATCACATGGATTTTGTCATCAAGTACTAGAAGCAAGACCCTGAAATGGGTTTAGTTTATCATTCTGGTGGACGTGTGCTACTTTCACCTTTATTTATCACGGTAAACGTGTGCTGTCATTTTTTTCTATTGTACTGGTTTTTTTATGTCCATGCCTGCATGCATTGTTTATTCTTTTTTCATGTCCTTTTTTTGTTCTTTTTTCTGTGCAGTATGTTCTTCAAATGGAAACCTTTGTGATGAGAGATGATGACTTAAACCCTATGTTGCCAGTTGTGCATAGCCCGTAGCTTTTACAAGATGCAGTTAACCAGTTCAAGGTTTTTGTGAGTGACGACGTAAACCTGTTGGATGCAAAACTGGTAAGTTCATTGTTTTCCGTCATTTATTTTTCTGGTTTGTTGCATTTTTATAGTTATTTTTGGAACAGTGGTCCTAGTGCTACGTGTCGAAATAACTTTTCATTTCATTTTTTGTTTTTTTTATGTGAACAGATTATGATGCCGCGCTCCAAGGATGGTCATTATTCCTTATACACGATGAACTAGCATCGCCAGACGTTTGATATCCATGACACTGCCCATCCTGATGTCACGACAAAGTGGCGCAGGACTGACTACCACTCAGATTGCACTGAAGTGGTATATATGTCATTTTTTCTTGCCAAGTGCAAAGCTTTTTTGTGCTTCTCCTACTGCATTTTTTTATAAACTGCACATGCAATGTTAGCACACATAGAACCACACTTGTTTATGTAGTGCACTGCAACATATGGGTGACAGAACTGCATTTTCTCACACCCCCCATAATCTGTGTAAAAAAGGAGATAAAAGGAAATGACCTCACGTGCATTTTAAAAGAGGGACTGTCTAGACGTTGAGAACAACTTTTGTAATTTTTGGTTTGTCTGAATAGTAATTTGATCTATGGTGTGTGTTATTTTTACCTTCTGCTTCCTTTTTTTTGCTAGATGAGGAGGATGACTCAGCTGCTGAAGGCGATTTATGGTGAAAAAATGTATAAATCTAAGAACCAACCTGACTAGGTTAAATTGGCAGAGAAGCCGTCTTACTCGGTCGTGCCAGCGCAGGGAGCAAACTAGTGCGGAATCTATGTTCTGAGGTTGACGCAGTTTTATGACGGCCAACGTCTAGTTGAGAAAAATATCAAATCTGATGTAACACCTTCTCTATTTTCTTATTTTTTCTTGCTACTTTTTTTATTATTTTACTTTTTTCACTTTTTTTCTTTATGACAACCTTTTATTTAATCACTACCTGCATTTTTTCATTTTCTTTTTTAGCCTGTTGTTGAAGATTGGAAGGCGGAGTACATGTTCCAGCTGCTGTTCAATCCTTCGAACATGTTGTGTTATGAAGACATGCCGCTTGAGCTACGAGATCTGATTGCGGACCTCGGGCTTACTTCCCTGTCGCAATCGCAGACGCAGTCACAGACGCGGTAACAGTCATGTTGGCATTGTTTCTACTTGGTAAAAGCGTGTGTATGGACAAGAACTAGGGTTCATGTTGTGCACTGTGTGCTGTCTAAGGTAGATAATGTATGAAAAGACTTTTGTTTTCTGTTTGTTGTGGTTTTGTCTGCTTTGGCAGCAATGTATATGGACGAATTTGTATATGTATATGTATTTTATATAAATAACTCATACAGTATATATATGTGTATATTTTTATTTTGTTGACAACCACGTTCTGTGTGAAGTGGCATTTGTCACGCTTATATGTATCGTATGTGTCCCATAAACTACATTGCATGTGATGCCGAACTTCTTCGTCCAACAAAATGCACTGCATTTGTCTACAAGTTTGTGATGCACCTGTTTTTTTTGCTGCACTTTGCCGCAGACCCTGTATTCATGTGTGTATCCTGGAACTGCATTGCTTTATGATACAGCACTGCTTTGCCTAACAAAACGAACTGCTTTGCCTAACCAAATGCAGTGCTTTGCCTATAGATGTGTCATGCAGTTGGTTTATTTTATTGTTTGTACGGTAAGGTAGGGGTGTTCGCCCCCTCCCCCCCCCCCCATTTTTTTTAGTTGTCTATAGATTTGTATTGCTCTTGTATTCCCTGTACATAACACACTACGTGCGTTAGCGCGAGGCCGGGCAGGGGGGTGGGAGGGGGGTCGTGACCCCCCCCCCACCCCCTGCGAGGCCGAGCCTGGAACGAGCCGGAACAAGCGGCGACGCGGCGTGCCGCGGCGCCGCATGCGTAGGCGAGTCCGTCACACCCGGTCGCCTCCCTATCTATCTTAGGGGTGTGGCTCTGGGGTTGCATGCATCCTATTGTTGGAAAAATAGGATGTCCACACTGTGCCGCTCAACCAAGCGCACTACGTGCGTTAGCGTGAGGCCGAGCAGGAGGGTGGGAGGGGTGGTTGTGACCCCTCCTCCCAACCCCCCTGCGAGGCCGACCCTGGAACGAGCCGGAGCAGGCAGTGACGCGGCGTGCCGCGACGCCGCATGTGTAGGCGAGTCTGTCACACCCCGTCGCCTCCCTGTCTATCTTAGGGGTGTGGCTCTAGGGTTATGTGCATCCTATTGTTGGAAAAACAGAATGTACGCACTGTGCCTGTTAACCAAGCGCACTAGTGTGTTAGCGCGAGGCCGAGCAGGAGGGTGGGAGGGGGGTCGTGACCCCCTCCCCACCCCCCTGCGAGGCCGAGCCTGGAACATGCCGGAGCATGCGGCGATGCGGCGTGCCGCGGCGCCGCATGCGCAGGCGAGTCCATCACTCCCCGTCGCCTCCCTGTCTATCTTAGGGGTGTGGCTCTAGGGTTGCATGCATCCTATTGTTGGAAAAACAGAATGTCCGCACTGCGCCTGTCAACCAAGCGCACTTCGTGCGTTAGCGCGAGGCCAAGCAGGAGGGTGGGAGGGGGGTCTTGACCCCCCCCCTCCCCACCCCCTGCGAGGCCGAGCCTGGAACGAGCTGGAGCAGGCTGCGACGCGGCATGCCGCGGCGCCGCATGCGCAGGCGAGTCCGTCACACCCCATCGCATCCCTGTCTATCTTAGGGGTGTGGCTCTGGGGTTGCGTTCGTCCTAATGTTGGAAAAACAAAATGTTTGCACAGCGCCTGTCGACCAAGCGCACTGCGTGCGTTAGCGCGAGGCCGAGCAGGGGGGGTGGGAGGAGGGGTCGTGACAAGCAAGCGAAAAAGAGGCAAACGGAAAAGAGAGGGCGAATAAAACCGCAAGGGTGAAGTGGGGGAGAGGAAACCGAGAGGCAAATGGCAAATAATGTAATGTGGGAGATATGGGTGTGTGATGGGTACTTGGTATGTTGACTTTTGCGTAGAATCCCCGGCAACGGCGCCAGAAATACTTCTTGCTACCTCTTGAGCACTGCGTTGGTTTTCCCTTGAAGAGGAAAGGGTGATGCAGTAAAGCATCGTAAGTATTTCCCTCAGTTTTTGAGAACCAAGGTATCAATCCAGTAGGAGGCCACGCACGAGTCCCTCGCACCTACACAAACAAATAAATCCTCGCAACCAACGCAATAAAGGGGTTGTCAATTGATAATCCCCAAGTGCAGGGAATCATCGTAGCAATTTCCAAAGATGGAAGTGATAAGTATGGAGTGTCGAACCCACAAGGAGCTAAAGGTAACATCAATATTCTCTCAAGCCCTATCTGCCACTAATACGACTCTACGTACACCGAACGTTTGCTTCCAACTAGAAACGAGAAATAAAACTACGTTGTGGGTATGAAGAGGATAACTTTGCATGGTATCGGAGAGCTGAAATATAAAAGTAGGTGCTGTTATCATAAAGTTAGAATATATTACTAAATATTATAAATAGCGAGTATGGAATAATGATGGATCGGTGTGCGGAATTGTCCTAGGCAATTATTAACAAGACCGGTAGTCGTCATTGCAATTTCATATGAGGGAGAGGCATAAGCTAACATACTTTCTCTTCTTGGATCATATGCACTTATGATTGGAACTCTAGGAAGCATCCGCAACTACTAAAGATCATTAAGGTAAAACCCAACCATAGCATTAAACCATCAAGTCCCCTTTATCCCATACGCAACAACCCCCTTACTCAGGTTTATGCTTCTGTCACTCAAGCAACCCACTATAAGCGAATCATGAACGTATTGCAACACCCTACAGCGGGAATCCCTCACGCTTGCGCAACATGGAGGGCACAATAGGACAGCACCAAAATAAAACATACAACTCATACCAATCTATATCATCAATCAACCCAAAGACAAAGGATATCTACTCAAAACATCATAGGATGGCAACACATCATTGGATCATAATATGTGGCATAAAGCACCATGTTCAAGTAGGGATTACAGCGGGGTGCGGGAGAGTGGACCGCGTAAAAGAGATGAGGATGGTGATGATGATGGCGATGTTGATGAAGACGATCACCGCGGCGATGGTTCCCCTCCCGATGGCACTCCGGCACCACCAAGAGAGAGGAGGAGAGGTTCTCCCCCTTGTGCTTCCTCGTCCATGGCCTCCCCCCTAGATGGGGAAAGGTTCTCCCTCTGATCCTTGGCCTTCATGGCGATCATGGCCTCTCTGGGATACTCCTCCATGGCCACCGGTGATGATGGCCCCCTCCGGCAGGGTGCCGGAGAGGGCCTAGATTGATTTCTCATGTCTACAGAGGCTTCTGGCGGCGGAACTCCCGATCTAGGTTAATTTTCCGAGGTTTCTGTATTTATAGGAATTTTTGGCGTCGATCTCACGTCAAGGAGGTGCCCGAGCTGTCCACGAGGCAGGCCCACGCGCCCAGGGGGTGGGCGCGCCCCCCACCCTCGTGGGAAGCCCGGGACTCTTCTGGCCCAACTCCGATGCTCCGTGGTCTTCCTTTGGTCCATAAAAAATCATCAAAATTGGCACGTCAATTGGACTCCGTTTGGTGTTCCTTTTCTGCAAAACTGAAAAACAAGGAGAAAACAGAAACTGGCACTGGGCTCTAGGTTAATATTTTAGTCCCAAAAATCATATAAAAAATAGCATATAAATGCATATAAAACATCTAAGATGGATAATATAATAGCATGAATACTTCATAAATTATAGATACGTTGGAGACGTATCAGCATCCCCAAGCTTAATTCCTGCTCGTCCTCGAGTAGGTAAATGATAAAAGAAATAATTTATGAAGTGTGAATGCTAGCAAGTGCTTAAGTTTGATCAATGATAATTCCAATCACTTTTTCTAGCATCATTATATGTCATAATAGTAGCTCATCTCATAAAACTTTTCATGATCAAGTAACAAGCTATTCACATGTTAAAGTATAGATCATAAACTTTCTTGAAACTAACAAACTATATTCTCAGTCATCAAACAATTGCAATTCATCTTATTTTCAGGAAGGGTCTATGTCAGAGCTTTGATTTAGCAAACTCCACATACTCAACTATCATTTAGTCTTTCACAATTGCTAACACTCACATGATATTTATGGGTTCAAAGTTTTAATCGGACACAGAGAAAGATAGGGGCTTATAGTTTCGCCTCCCAACCTTTTACCTCAAGGGTAATGTCAACAATAATAGTTCATGATGCCTTAAATCCAATTGGATATATATATCAGAATCTTTCCAACACAATGTGCTTGCCAAAGGATAAAATGTAAAAAGGAAAGGTGAAAAATCACCATGACTCTTGCATAAGGGTAAGAGATAAAAGTAAAAGATAGGCCCTTCGCAGAGGGAAGCAGAGGTTGCCATGCGCTTTCAGGGTTGGATGCACAAAATCTTAATGCGAATAAACGTCACTTTATATTGCCACTTGTGATATGGACCTTTATTATGCACTCCGTCGCTTTTATTTCTTCCACATCACAAGATCGTATAAAGCTTATTTCCTCCAGACTAATCAATCATACATATCTAGAGAGCAATTTTTATTGCTTGCACCGATGACAACTTACTTGAAGGATCTTACTCAATCCATAGGTAGGTATGGTGGACTCTCATGGCAAAACCGGGTTTAAGGGTATTTGGAAGCACAAGTAGTATCTCTACTTAGTGCAAAGAATTTGGCTAGCATGAGGGGGAAAGGCAAGCTCAACGTGTTGGGCGATCCATGACAATGTACTTTATTTCAGATATAAGAAAACATAACCCATTACGTTGTCTTCCTTGTCCAACATCAACCTTTTAGCATGTCATATTTTAATGAGTGCTCACAATTACAAAAGATGTCCAAGATAGTATATTTATATGTGAAATCCCTCTTCCATCAATATTCTTTCATGAATTGTTCAAGTGACCAATTCTACGTTTGCTGACTTTCAATAAGTTTACTACCTATATTTATTATGTGTGAAGTCATTACTCCCCATGTTATAAGCATATGAAACATATATAAATTCAGGTTTATGACATTCAATTTATTCAACCATTTACTCATAGGATATACGTGAAGGACATGAGTAAATGACAAACTACTCCAAAAGCTATGAGTGAAGAACACTGAGTAGTCAAATAATTAACTAGCCATGGGAGGATTCTTTTTCATTCAATATTTCAGATCCAATGATTTTATTTAAACAGCAAGTAAATTGAAAATACGCTCCAAGCAAAACACATATCATGTGACGAATAAAAATATAGCTCCGGGTAAGGTATACCGATAGTTTTGAAGACGAAAGAGGGGATGCCTTCCGGGGCATCCCCAAGCTTAGGTACTTGAGTCTTACTTGAATATTACCTTGGGGTGGCTTGGGCATCCCCAAGCTTAGGGTCTTTCCACTCCTTATTCTCCTCATATCGATACCTCCCCAAAGCTTGAAAACTTCAATCACACAAAACTTAACGGAACTTCGTGAGATAGGTTAGTATGATAAAGAGTAAACCATCCACTCTGGTACTGTCTAAGACAAGGTTCATAATTGTTCCCACACAATGTCTACTGTACCATATCATTTATACAATTTATATTGAGAAATATAAGTCATAGAAATTAGAAAACAAGCAAACTATGCAATGAAAACAGAATCTGTCAGAAACAGAACAGTCTGTAATGATCTGAACATAAACCATACTTCTGCCACTCCAAAAATTATGAAATAAATTTGTGGACGTGAGGAATTTGTCTATTAATCTTCTTCAAAAAGAATCAACTCAAAAGCATTCTTCTGTAAAAAATGACAGCTAATCTCGTGAGCGCAAAGTTTGTGTTTTTTACAGCAAGATCACATTAACTTTCACCCAAGTCTTCCCAAAGGTCTTACTTGGCACTTTATTGAAACAAAAACTATAAAACATGATTACTACAGTAGATTAATCATGTAGACACACACAAAAAGTAAGGGTAAATGTTGGGTTGTCTCCCAACAAGCGCTTTTCTTTAATGCCTTTTAGCTAGGCATGATGATTTCAATGATGCTCACATAAAAGATAAGAATTGAAACATAAAGAGAGCATCATGAAGATTATGACTAGCACAATTGATTCTAACCAACTTCCTATGCCTAGAGATTTTGTGAGCACACAGCTTATGGGAACAATAATCAACTAGCATAGGAAGGCAAAACAAGTATAACTTCAAAACTTTAAGCACATAGAGAGGAAACTTGATATTATTGCAACTCCTACAAGCATGTATTCCTCCCTCATAATAATTTTCAGTAGCATCATGGAAAGCAACTTTGTTCTCATACTCAATGGGAACCTCTTCCGAAATAGTGGAATCATTATTAGCTAAAGTTGACACTCTTCCAAATCCTCTTTCATAAATATCACACTAAGATTCAACACCCTCCAAAATAGTGGGATCACTAATTCCTAAAGTTGACACTCTTCCAAACCCACTTTAAATTATAGTATTATTCGTACTCCAAAAGATATAAGTGAAGTTCATGGAGCATTCTACAATTAATATAGACAAACCAATATCCAAGCTCAAAATATGTAAGTGAAGCACACGAAGCATTCTATAAAACCATACTCAAAAGATTTAATTGAAGCACAAAGAGCAATTCTATAAGATCATACTTAAAAGATATAAGTGAAGCACATAAAGTATTCTATAAATCAATGAAGGGCTATCTCATGCTAGCATGGTTCTTAAAGGAAAAACAAAAACACAAAGGACACAAATCATGTGAACAAAACAAAAACCGAGGTATACCGATAATTGTTGAAGAAGAAAGATGGGATGCCAACCGGGGCATCCCCAAGCTTAGATGCTTGAGACTTTGAAATATTTACTTGGGGTTCCTTGGGCATCCCCAAGCTTGAACTCTTGCCTCTCTTTATTCTTCTCATATTGATAGTTCCTCGATCTTCGAACACTTCATCCACACAAAACTTTAACAAAAACTTTGTGAGATCCGTTAGTGTAATAAAGCAAATCACTACCTTTAGGTACTGTAATGAACTCATTATTTATTTATATTGGTGTTAAACCTACTGTATTCAACTTCTCCATGGTTTATACCCCCTGATACTAGCCATAGATTCATCGAAATAAGCAAACAACACACGCAAAACAGAATCTGTTAAAAACAGAACAGTCTGTAGTAATCTGGAAGTTTGGTAAACTTCTGTAACTCCTACAATTATGAAATAAATTTGACAATTTGAAATTTTTTTACAGAAGTAATGTGCAAAAAGTTTCAGACCCATCTGACCTTCCAGTAAAAAATGTAAATTCATGCACTACAGCAGTAAGTTTCTGTTTTTGTTCTGCACATAGTAAACAAGCAATCTAATCATCCTAAAACCAAAGCTTGGCACATTATTTTTATAATACAATGGATATATACAAGGGGATAATTATTTACAGAGAAACTTCCATGAAAAATTCTACATTGTTTCCGTGAGCATGAACACAAGTGCTCAAGGTCGACCCTCAATTCTTCAATGCATAACTTTCCAATCACTTCTCTTTTTTGAAAAACTTTTTAGGCATGAAAGGCAAGTAATTTTTTTGTATTTTCATTCTTTAAGAAAAATTTTATGTTTCACCCACAACTAAACAGAAACAAAAAGGAAAAACATAATCTACTTAGTGGATAAAGCAAACAAGCACACACGAGGATATCAACCCCACGCTATTGCTCCCCGGCAACGGCGGCAGAAAAGAGCTTGATAATCCCCAAGTGCAGGGACTCATCGTAGCAATTTCCAAAGATGGAAGTGATAAGTATGGAGTGTAGAACCCACAAGGAGCTAAAGGTAGGATCAATATTCTCTCAAGTCCTATCTGCCACTAATACGACTCTACGTACACCGAACGTTTGCTTCCAACTAGAAACGAGAAATAAAACTACGTTGTGGGTATGAAGAGGATAACTTTGCATGGTATCGGAGAGCTAAAATATAAAAGTAGGTGTTGTTATCATAAAGTTAGAATATATTACTAAATATTATAAATAGCAAGTTTCGAATAATGATGGATCGGTGTGCGGAATTGTCCTAGGCAATTATTAACAAGACCGGTAGTCGTCATTGCAATTTCATATGAGGGAGAGGCATAAGCTAACATACTTTCTCTTCTTGGATCATATGCACTTATGATTGGAACTCTAGCAAGCATCTGCAACTACTAAAGATCATTAAGGTAAAACCCAACCATAGCATTAAAGCATCAAGTCCCCTTTATCCCATACGCAACAACCCCCTTACTCGGGTTTATGCTTCTGTCACTCAACCAACCCACTATAAGCGAATCATGAACGTATTGCAACACCCTACAGCGGAAATCCCTCACGCTTGCGCGACACAGAGGGCACAATAGGACAGCACCAAAATAAAACATACAACTCGTACCAATCTAGATCATCAATCAACCCAAAGACAAAGGATATCTACTCAAAACATCATAGGATGGCAACACATCATTGGATCATAATATGTGGCATAAAGCACCATGTTCAAGTAGGGATTACAGCGGGGTGCGGGAGAGTGGACCGCGTAAAAGAGATGAGGATGGTGATGATGATGGTGATGTTGATGAAGACGATCACCGCGGCGATGGTTCCCCTCCCGATGGCACTCCGGCACCACCAAGAGAGAGGAGGAGAGGTTCTCCCCCTTGTGCTTCCTCCTCCATGGCCTCCCCCCAAGATGGGGAAAGGTTCTCCCTCTGATCCTTGGCCTTCATGGCGATGATGGCCTCTCCGGGATACTCCTCCATGGCCACCGGTGATTCCCCCTCCGGCAGGGTGCCGGAGAGGGCCTAGATTGATTTATCGTGGCTATAGAGGCTTCTGGCGGCTGAACTCCCGATCTAGGTTAATTTTCCAAGGTTTCTGTATTTATAGGAATTTTTGCCGTCGGTCCCACGTCAAGAAGGTGCCTGAGCTGTCCATGAGGCAGGCCCATGCACCCAGGGGGTGGGCGCGCCCCCCACCCTAGTGGGAAGCCCGGTACTCTTATGGCCCAACTCCGATGCTCTGTGGTCTTCTTTTGGTCCATAAAAAATCATCAAAAATTGGCACGTCAATTGGACTCCGTTTGGTATTCCTTTTCTGCAAAACTCAAAAACAAGGAGAAAACAGAAACTGGCACTAGGCTCTAGGTTAATAGGTTAGTCCCAAAAATCATATAAAATAGCATATAAATGCATATAAAACATCTAAGAAGGATAATATAATAGCATGAATACTTCATAAATTATAGATACGTTGGAGACGTATCATCAATCCCTTCACGGTCACTTACGAGAGTGAGATCTGATAGATATGATAAGATAATATCTTTGGTATTTTTATGATAAAGACACAAAGTAAAATAAAAGGCAATAAAAATAGCTAAGTGTTGGAAGATTAATATGATGGAAGATAGACCCGGGGGCCATAGGTTTCACTAGTGGCTTCTCTCGAGAGCATAAGTATTACCGTGGGTGAACAAATTACTCTTGAGCAATTGACAGAAATGAGCATAGTTATGAGATTATCTAGGTATGATCATGTATATAGGCATCACGTCCGCGACAAGTAGACCGACTCCTGCCTGCATCTACTACTATTACTCCACACATCGACCGCTATCCAGCATGCATCTAGAGTATTAATTTCATAAGAACAGAGTAACGCTTTAAGTAAGATGACATGATGTAGAGGGATAAACTCATGCAATATGATATAAACCCCATCTTATTATCCTCGATGGCAACAATACAATGCGTGCCTTGCTGCCCCTACTGTCACTGGGAAAGGACACCGCAAGATTGAACCCAAAGCTAAGCACTTCTCCCATTGCAAGAAAGATCAATCTAGTAGGCCAAACCAAAATGATAATTCAAAGAGACTTGCAAAGATAACCAATCATACATAAAAGAATTCAGAGAAGATTCAAATATTGTTCATAGATAAACTTGATCATAAACCCACAATTCATCGGTCTCAACAAACACACCGCAAAAGAAGATTACATCGAATAGATCTCCACGAGAATCTTGGAGAACTTTGTATTGAGATCCAAAGAGAGAGAAGAAGCCATCTAGCTAATAACTATGGACCCGAAGGTCTGAGGTAAACTACTCACACATCATCGGAGAGGCTATGGTTTAGATGTAGAAGCCCTCCGTGATCGATGCCCCCTCCGGCAGAGCTCCGGAAAAGGCCCCAAGATGGGATCTCATGGGTACAGAAGGTTGCGGCGGTGGAATTAGGTTTTTGGCTCCGTATCTGGTAGTTTGGGGGTACGTAGGTATATATAGGAGGAAGAAGTACGTCGGTGGAGCAACGCGGGCCCCACGAGGGTGGAGAGCGCGCCCAGGGGGTAGGCGCGCCCCCTACCTCGTGCCTTCCTGGTTGATGTCTTGACGTAGGGTCCAAGTCCTCTGGATCACGTTCGTTCCGAAAATCACGTTCCCAAATGTTTCATTCCGTTTGGACTCCGTTTGATATTCTTTTTCTGCGAAACTCTGAAATAGGCAAAAAACAGCAATTCTGGGCTGGGCCCTCGGTTAATAGGTTAGTCCCAAAAATAATATAAAAGTGTATAATAAAGCCCATTAATGTCCAAAACAGAATATAATATAGCATGGAACAATCAAAAATTATAGATACGTTGGAGACGTATCAAGCATCCCCAAGCTTAATTCCTGCTCGTCCTCGAGTAGGTGAATGATAAAAACAGAATTTTTGATGTGGAATGCTACTTGGCATAATTTCAATGTAATTCTCTTAATTGTGGTATGAATATTCAGATCCGAAAGATTCAAGATAAAAGTTTAATATTGACATAAAAGTAATAATACTTCAAGCATACTAACTAAGCAATTATGTCCTCTCAAAATAACATGGCCAAAGAAAGTTCATCCCTACAAAATCATATAGTTTAGTCATGCTCCATTTTCGTCACACAAGAATGCTCTCATCATGCACAACCCCGATGACAAGCCAAGCAATTGTTTCATACTTTAGTAATCTCAAACTTTTTCAACCTTCACGCAATACATGAGCGTGAGCCATGGATATAGCACTATGGGTGGAATAGAATATAATGATGGGGGTTATGCGGAGAAGACAAAAAAAGGAGAAAGTCTCACATCAACCGGCTAATCAATGAGCTATGGAGATGCCAATCGATTGATGTTAATGCAAGGAGTAGGGATTGCAGTGCAACGGATGCACTAGAGCTACAAATGCATGAAAGCTCAACAAAAGAAACTAAGTGGGTGTGCATCCAACTTGCTTGCTCACGAAGACCTAGGGCATTTCAGGAAGCCCATTGTTGGAATATACAAGCCAAGTTCTATAATGAAAAATTGCCACTAGTATATGAAAGTGACAAAACAAGAGACTCTCTATCATGAAGATCATGGTGCTACTTTGAAGCACAAGTGTGGAAAAAGGATAGTAGCATTGTCCCCCCCCCCCCTTTCTTTGGGCCTTCTTTTTTTGGCCTTTCTCTTTTTTTATTTTTTTTATTTGGGACAATGCTCTATGAATGATGATCATCACGCTTCTATTTATTTACAACTCAATGATTACAACTCGATACTAGAACAAAGTATGACTCTATATGAATGCCTCCGGCGGTATACCGGGATAGCAATGAATCAAGAGTGACATGTATGAAAAAAATATGAATGGTGGCTTTGCCACAAATACGATGTCAACTACATGATCATGCAAAGCAATATGACAATGATGAACGTGTCATGATAAACGGAACGGTGGAAAGTTGCATGGCAATATATCTCGGAATGGCTATGGAAATGCCATAATAGGTAGGTATGGTGGCTGTTTTGAGGAGGATATAAGGAGGTTTATGTGTGAAAGAGCATATCATATCACGGGGTTTGGATACACCGGCGAAGTTTGCACCAACTCTCAATGTGAGAAAGGGCAATGCACGGTACCGAAGAGGCTAGCAATGATGGAAGGGTGAGAGTGCGTATAATCCATGGACTCAACATTAGTCATAAAGAACTCACATACTTATTGCAAAAATCTACAAGTCATCAAAAACCAAGCACTACGCGCATGCTCCTAGGGAGATAGATTGGTAGGAAAAGACTATCGCTCGTCCCTGACCGCCACTCATAAGGAGGACAATCAAAGAACACCTCATGTTTCAAATTTGTTACATAACGTTTACCATACGTGCATGCTACGGGACTTGCAAACTTCAACACAAGTATTTCTCAAATTCACAACTACTCAACTAGCACAACTTTATTATCACTACCTCCATATCTCAAAACAATCATCAAGCATCAAACTTCTCTTAGCATTCAGCACACTCATAAGAAAGTTTTTTACTAGTCTTGAATACCTAACATATTAGGATTAATTTCCCAATTTAAGCAAATTACCATGCTGTTTTAAGACTCTCAAAATAATATAAGTGAAGCATGAGAGAATAATAGTTTCTATAAAACAAAACCACCGCCATGCTCTAAAAGATATAAGTGAAGCACTAGAGCAAAAACTATATAGCTCAAAAGATATAAGTGAAGCGCATAGAGTATTCTAATAAATTCCGAATCATGTGTGTCTCTCTCAAAAGGTGTGTACAGCAAAGATGATTGTGGTAAACTAAAAAGCAAAGACTCAAATCATACAAGACGCTCCAAGCAAAACACATATCATGTGGTGAATAAAAATATAGCTCCAAGTAAAGTTACCGATGGAAGTAGACGAAAGAGGGGATGCCTTCCGGGGCATCCCCAAGCTTTGGATTTTTGGTGTCCTTAGATTATCTTGGGGTGCCATGGGCATCCCCAAGCTTAGGCTCGTTCCACTCCTTGTTCCATAATCCATCAAATCTTTTACCCAAAACATGAAAACTTCACAACACAAAACTTAACAGAAAATTTGATGAGCTCCGTTAGCGAAAGAAAACAAAACACCACTTCAAGGTACAGTAATGAACTCATTCTTTATTTATATTGGTGTTAAACCTACTGTATTCCAACTTCTTTATGGTTTATAAACTATTTTACTATCCATAGATTCATCAAAATAAGCAAACAACACACGAAAAACAGAATCTGTCAAAAACAGAACAGTCTGTAGTAATCTGTAACTAAAGCAAACTTCTGGAACTTCACAAATTCGGCCAAAATAGGACGACCTAGATAATTTGTTTATTGATCAGCAGCAATTGGAATCAATATTTGATCACATTCTGGTGATTTTTAACAATTATTTTCGTGAACAGAAAGTTTCTGGAATTTTTAGCAACATCAAATAACTATCATCCAAGAAGATCCTATAGGTTTAACTTGGCACAAACACTAATTAAAACATAAAAAAACATCTAACCAGAGGCTAGATCAAATATTTATTCCTAAACAGAAGCAAAAAGCAAAAAAAACTAAAAATAAAATTGGGTTGCCTCCCAACAAGCGCTATCGTTTAACGCACCTAGCTAGGCATAAAAGCAAGGATAGATCTAGGTATTGCCATCTTTGGTAGGCAATCCATAAGTGGCTCTCATAATAGATTCATAAGGTAATTTTATTTTCTTTCTAGGGAAGTGTTCCATGCCTTTCCTTAACGGAAATTGGAATCTAATATTCCCTCCGTTCATATCAATAATTGCACCAATCGTTCTAAGGAAAGGTCTACCAAGAATAATAGGACATGAAGGATTGCAATCTATATCAAGAACAATAAAATCTACGGGCACATAATTCCTATTTGCAACAATAAGAACATCATTAATTCTTCCCATAGGTTTCTTAATGGTGGAATCCGCAAGGTGCAGTTTTAAAGAGCAATCATCAAAATCACGGAAACCTAGCAAATCACACAAAGTTTTTGGAATCGTGGAAACACTAGCACCCAAATCACACAAAGCATAGCATTCATGATCTTTAATTTTAATTTTAATAGTAGGTTCCCACTCATCATAAAGTTTTCTAGGTATAGAAACCTCCAACTCAAGTTTTTCTTCATATGATTACATCAAAGCATCAACGATATGTTTAGTAAAAGCTTTATGTGGACTATAAGCATGTGGGGAATTTAGCACGGATTGCAACAAGGAAATACAATCTATCAAAGAACAATTATCATAATTAAATTCCTTGAAATCCAAAATAGTGGGTTCATTAATATCTAGAGTTTTGATCTCTTCAATCCCACTTTTACCAATTTTTGCATCAAGATCTAAAAACTTCGAATTGTTGGAACGCCTTCTAGGTAAAGGTGGCTCATATTCAGTCCCATCATTATCAAGATTCATATTGGAAAATAAAGATTTAATAGGGGACACATCAATAACTTTTAGATCTTCATCTTTATTTTCATAGAAATTTTCCAGCTTAGCGGCCATCTTATTAACTAAGGTGGCCTGCTTATTCGAAACTTCAGCTATTAACTTCTCTAGATGAGCAATCTGAGATTTCAAACCGTAAAATTCTTTAGACATATCATCGAGCTCTTTATTCATGTAACCCATAAAGATTTTTTGTTCTTTAAGCTCGTTCCTAAAGAAATTATTATGCTCAAATTGTAAAACCATAAAACTCCTGACGTTGCTTTCGATCTCTTCTAACCTTTTAAGGTAAAGATCACCAGATCTAGGTAGAGCCATAGTGACAAGCAAGTGAAAAAGAGGCAAACGGAAAAGAGAGGGCGAATAAAACGGCAAGGGTGAAGTGGGGGAGAGGAAAACGAGAGGCAAATGGCAAATAATGTAATGTGGGAGATAAGGGTTTGTGATGGGTACTTGGTATGTTGACTTTTGCGTAGAATCCCCGGCAACGGCGCCAGAAATACTTCTTGCTACCTCTTGAGCACTGCGTTGGTTTTCCCTTGAAGAGGAAAGGGTGATCAAGTAAAGCAGCGTAAGTATTTCCCTCAGTTTTTGAGAACAAAGGTATCAATCCAGCAGGAGGCCACGCACGAGTCCCTCGCACCTACACTACTGGAATCAGCTAATTTGCCATCTGCCAGATCTTTGCCGTCTGCTAGCTGACGGCAAAGAAGCTCTTTGCCATCAGCTACACATAAACAGACGGCAAAGAAAAGGCTGACGGCAAACACACTCTTTGCCATCTGCCTGGTCTTTGCCGTCTGCCAGCGGACGGCAAATAATCTTTGCCGTCCGCTGGCGGACGGCAAAGAGTGTGGTGGCCCCACCCCCCGCTCGTTTGAAAAAATCCTAACGGCCCACCTCTTTGCCGTCCGCTAGCGGACGGCAAAGAGGCAGAAAGGCGGACGGCAAAGGCTGGCGGACGGCAAAGAGGGCACTTGCCTAACGGCAGGTACCCCCCGCCCGTTACTCACTTCGTCCTCGCCTCGCCCTTCTCCTCCCACCCCGCCGCCGCCGCCGCCGCCCGCCGCGCGCCGCCGCCCCGTCGCCCCCG
>NC_057811.1:462828938-462833127 GCF_018294505.1 Triticum aestivum
TGGAGCACTGAATGGTTCACAAAAACCAAGGGGTTTGTGCGAGCCGCATTTGCAAATGGCCAGAGGAAAACCTGGTGCCCCTGTTTACGGTGCGGCAATTGGGAAAAGAGGACAGAGGCTGAAATGGGCAAACACCTGCAGAAGAGTGGTTTTACGCCCGATTATACGGTGTGGACATTTCATGGTGAGTCTGCCCAACGTGACCGAGCTGAGGTGGATCGTCGTCGCACCGACGAGCATGGTACCGGTATGGAAAACATGGTGCAAGACTTTGATGATGCTCAGGATTCGGACGAGGAGATGGAGGAATCTGCAAAGGCCTTCAATGAAATGTTGGAGTCTTCAAAACGTCCGCTCCATGAGCACACTGAGCTTTGTCAGTTGGATGCCATCTCACAAGTAATGGCTCTGAAGGCTCAGTTCAACTTGGGCAGAGAATGCTACGATGCAATGATGATAGTATTTGGACGCTTTCTACCCAAAGGCCATGTAATGCCTGCAAACCTGTACCAGTCGGACAAAATCCTCCGTGCACTGAAGATTCCCTATGATAAGATACATGCCTGTGAGAAAGGATGTGTCTTGTTTAGGCTTGACTATGCGGACTTGAACTGTTGTCCCATTTGCAAGTCTTCCAGGTATGTTGTGGTAGACAACGGTATGGGTGAGAAGACACAGACCAAAATCCCCGTTAGTGTTCTTCGGTATATGCCAATCGTACCAAGACTTCAACGTTTTTCATGGTCGAAGAGACGGCCAGACAGATGACATGGCACAAAACGGGCAAAAGAACCGAACTAGATGCAGATGGGAATCTGATGATTGTACACACATCTGATGGTGTTGCGTGGAAAAAGTTTGATGAATTACATGGTGACAAAGCGGCAGATCCGAGGCATCCTCGAGTCGGCATCAGCACGGATGGGTTCAGTGTGTTTGGTATGACGGCAGCCCAATACAGTTGTTGGCCCGTATTTGTCTTTCCACTCAATCTCCCCCCCGGACAGATTATGCAAAGAAAGAACATTTTCCTGACGTTGATAATTCCAGGGGCCAACTATCCGGGGAAAAATATGAATGTGTACATGCAACCGCTTAAGGACGAATTGCAAGAAGCCTGGGATAATGGGTTCAAGACATACGATGCCTATAGCAAACGGAACTTCATAATGCGTGTCTGGTACTTGTACTCGACGCATGACTTGCCGGCGTATGCGCTATTCGTTGGCTGGTGTGTGCATGGAAGGTTCCCGTGCCCCACATGCAAGGGAGCTCTTGAGTTTCGTTGGCTTCAGGCCGGTCGCAAGTTTTCTTGCTTCGACATGCATAGAGAGTTCCTGAATCCTCGCCATAAGTTCAGGAAAGACAAGAAGAACTTCATCAGAGGTAGAGTTGTCAAAAACTCTGCACCACATGCATTGACAGGCCAACAGACCCTGGATCAGTTAAACGCTCTCGAGCCAGATCCCGAGCGTCCAGGGTACTTCAAGGGGTATAATTCTCAGCACGCCTGGACTCACAAAACATGCTTATGGGATCTGCCTTACTTCAAAGACCTCCTTTGCCCACACAACATCGACGTGATGCACACTGAGAAGAATATCGCCGAGGCACTTTTTGGTACATTGTTCGGCATAGATGGGAAGTCAAAGGATAATACTAAGGCTAGAGTCGATCTGGAGGCGCTATGTGATAGGCCGTTACAAAACATGAAAGAACCGAAAGGAAAGCAGAACTGGACGAAGCCAAAGGCATGGTTCAATCTTGGAAGGCCGGCTATGAGGGAAATTATCTTGTGGGTGAAAATGCAGTTGATGTTCCCCGATGGGTATGCAGCGAATCTACAGAGGGGAGCCAGTCTTGATAAATTGAAGATATTTGGTCTCAAGAGTCATGATTGGCACATATGGATTGAGCGGGTAATGCCGGTGATGTTCCGTGGCTTCATCCCTGAGGATGAATGGCTAGTACTGGCAGAACTCAGCTATTTCTTCCGTGTTCTTTGTGCGAAAGAACTATCGCCTAGCGTGCTAGAAGAAATGGAAGAGTTGGCGCCGGAGTTGATCTGCAAGTTAGAGAAGATCTTTCCACCGGGCTTCTTTAATCCAATGCAACATTTGATTTTGCATCTCCCGACCGAGGCAAGATTGGGGGGGCCCGTGCAAAATCGTTGGTGCTACCCAACTGAGAGGATGCAGAAGACGCTTCGACAAAAATGTAAAAATAAACGTAGAATTGAAGCATCGATGGCTGAGGCATTCATCACTGAGGAGGCGGCAAACTTCGTGACAGCACACTACGAAGCCAAAAATCGTCATTTGCATAATCCGAAGCCTCGGTACAATGCTGACGACCCTAAAAAGGGTGGATCCAACCTCAGCCTATTCAAAGGGAATCTCGCACCAGCCGGTGTTTCAAATCCAGTATCTTTGGATAACGAACAATGGCGGACCATTTCGTTGTATATCTTCAACAACCTGATAGAAGTGCGGCCGTACATCGAGTAAGTTCTCGGTACATAGTTTCGCAACTTCTATTTCCTTTGAACTGCTCTTATTCCTGGATATTTCATACAGTCGATACGTCGCCTTATTCTCGTATGGAGCAGTGATCCAAAAGGATTCTGTCGAAGAGTATGAGCTTCTCGCAAAGCAAGGTGGCGGCTATCCCGGTTTCATCTCTTGGTTCAAACAAACGGTAATTTCTATTAGACTTGTAGGCTAATTTGTAGGCGGCTATCCCGGTTTCATTCGCTAATTTGTGCATAATGCAACAATCCTTTCATATTAAACTTGTAGGCTAATTCAGAGTCTATGGATGCCGAATTGAGACAAGTCGCTAATGGTTTTGACTATAAGGTCCGTTCATTTGACAAATACGACATCAACGGGTATCGCTTTCGTACCTATGGCAAAGAGCTATCTATGGCCGACCGAAAGTCTACAAATTGTTGTGTATCTGCTATCGGCGAAGGAGGTACCGAGTATTATGGGAGAGTTGAAGCAATTTATGAACTTCTATTCTATGGTGAAAACCCACCGAATGTCGTAGTCTTCAAATGTTATTGGTTTCAGCCGAAGGAGACTAGAAGAACTCATGAACATATAGGGCTAGTTGAAATCAACCAAAGCACCCATTTAGATGTTCCTGATGTCTATATTATGGCTCAACAGGCGACCCAAGTATTCTATCTACCGTGGGCCTGCCAAACTAATCCAAATCTGAAAGGTTGGGAAGTCGTTTATGAAGTGCCGCCACGTGCTAGACTATCTCCCCCAAAGGAAGAGGATTATGAACCTCACATTAACCCAGACACATATGAAGGAGAATTCTTCCAAGAGACACGTCTTTCCAAAAAGCGTTTCAAGAACCGCTATACTTCACCCCAAAACATTGAAGTAGACAGTGACAGTGAATCCGACATCACCCCAGAGGAGGAACAAGAAGAGCCGGAACAAGAAGAGGTTACTGCTGCGGATGACCTGTCATTGCTTGACCGATTACGTCAAGGTGGCCTTGCATATGTTGATGCCACTGAACCCTATGAGCCCGTCATTGATTATAGTGATGATGATGATTATGCATTTATTGATGATACTGATCGAGATTATTAGTAGTGTTAGGTATTAAATTTTTTAATGTTGTACTTGATGATGATACACTTAAGTGATACACATATTATTATTCATGTCGGTCTTTTTTTTATGTTGTACTAATTTCGTTTACTATTTGTCATGGCAGGTGTTGAAAGATGGTGGGCGCTGGTCGGGAGCGCGCCAAGGCCCCTTCTTCCTCGGCGCGTGGTCTGAGGTCTTCGATTCCAGACGTACCTCTTCGCCGAGCGTTGCTGGACAGTATGTCCACACCGCCGGGCCCTTCTTCGTCCACCGCGGTGCCCAGCAGGGGACGAGGTAGGAAGAGAGGAGGTGGGGCACGTGGTCGCGGGAGAGGAGGTAGGGTGACTGCTAGGGAGCCTTCCTCGCCGCCACCCCCAGCTGTTTCACCCGAGCACGTGACTGCTAGGGTGGACTCGTCCGAGGAGGAGGCTACACGGACTCCGGTCCACGAGCCTCCGGTCCACGGGTCTTGGGCCCACGAGCCTCGGGTCGACTGGCCTTCGGCCCACGAGAGTTCGGCCCACGAGACCCCGGAGGAGCACACGTCCGGATGGGGTACCTGGCCGGATCAG
>NC_057811.1:462836522-462838415 GCF_018294505.1 Triticum aestivum
TTGCCTACAGTGGCAGACGGCAAAGACTTTGCCGTCCGTGGCAGACGGCAAAGAACCTGCCATCTAGTGACGTGTACATGACATCATAAGGTGGACGGCAAAGACCAAAGGCTCTTTGCCGTCTGCGGCGGACGGCAAAGGTCTGCCGTTAGCCACTTAACGGACTGACAGCGCAATTATTGCCGTCCGCCCTCTTTGCCGTCCGCCGCGGACGGCAAAGAGCCTTTGCCGTCCGCCGCCCGGAAGCAGACGGCAAAGCAGCTGTTTACCATAGCCTTCTTTGCCGGAGCCTTTTGCCGTCCGCGGCTGATGGCAAAGGTCTTTGCCGTCCGCCTTTCGAGCCTTTGCCGTCCGCCATGGCAGACGGCAAAGTAGCTGTTTCCTGTAGTGCTACACAAACAACTAAATCCTCGCAACCAACGCAATAAAGGGGTTGTCAATCCCTTCACGGTCACTTACGAGAGTGAGATCTGATAGATATGATAAGATAATATTTTTGGTATTTTTATGATAAAGATGCAAAGTAAAATAAAAGGCAATAAAAATAGCTAAGTGTTGGAAGATTAATATGCTAGAAGATAGACCCGGGGGCCATAGGTTTCACTAGTGGCTTCTCTCGAGAGCATAAGTATTACGGTGGGTGAACAAATTACTGTTGAGCAATTGACAGAATTGAGCATAGTTATGAGAATATCTAGGTATGATCATGTATATAGGCATCACGTCCGCGACAAGTAGACCGACTCCTTCCTGCATCTACTACTATTACTCCACACATCGACCGCTATCCAGCATGCATCTAGAGTATTAAGTTCATAAGAACAGAGTAACGCTTTAAGTAAGATGACATGATGTAGAGGGATAAACTCATGCAATATGATATAAACCCCATCTTGTTATCCTCGATGGCAACAATACAATACATGCCTTGCTGCCCCTACTGTCACTGGGAAAGGACACCGCAAGATTGAAACCAAAGCTAAGCACTTCTCCCATTGCAAGAAAGATCAATCTAGTAGGCCAAACCAAACTGATAATTCGAAGAGACTTGCAAAGATAACCAATCATACATAAACGAATTCAGAGAAGATTACCATATTGTTCATAGATAAACTTGATCATAAACCCACAATTCATCGGTCTCAACAAACACACCACAAAAGAAGATTACATCGAATAGATCTCCACGAGAATCGTGGAGAACTTTGTATTGATATCCAAAGAGAGAGAGAAGAAGCCATCTAGCTAATAATTATGGACCCGAAGGTCTGAGGTAAACTACTCGCACATCATCGGAGAGGCTATGGTGTTGATGTAGAAGCCCTCCGTGATCGATGCCCCCTCCCGCGGAGCTCCGGAAAAAGCCCCAAGATGGGATCTCACGGGTACAGAAGGTTGCGGCGGTGGAATTAGTTTTTTGGCTCCGTATCTGGTAGTTTGGGGGTACGTAGGTATATATAGGAGGAAGAAGTACGTCGGTGGAGCAACATGGGCCCCACGAGGGTGGAGGGCGCCCCCCCTACCTCATGCCTTCCTGGTTGATGTCTTGACGTAGGGTCCAAGTCCTCTGGATCACGTTCGTTCCGAAAATCACGTTCCCGAAGGTTTCATTCCGTTTGGACTCCGTTTGATATTCTTTTTCTGTGAAACTCTGAAATAGGCAAAAAAACAGCAATTCTGGGCTGGGCCTCCGGTTAAAAGGTTAGTCCCAAAAATAATATAAAAGTGTATAATATAAAGTGCACGCAAGTCCGCACACCCCGTCGCCTCCCTATCTATCTTAGGGGTGTGGCTCTGGGGTTGCGTGCATCCTATTGTTGGAAAACAGAATGTACGCACTGCGCCTCTCAACCAAGCGCAATGCGTGCATTAGTGCCAGGCCGAGCAGGGGGT
>NC_057811.1:462839733-462841340 GCF_018294505.1 Triticum aestivum
GTTGCGTGCGTCCTATTGTTGGAAAAACAGAATGTCCGCACTGCGCCTGTCGACCAAGCGCACTGCGTGCGTTAGCGCTAGGCCGAGCAGGGGGGTGGGAGGAGGGGTCGTGACCCCCCTCCCCACCCCCCTGCGAGGCCAAGCCTGGATCTTTCATCGGAGAGAAGAATGCACTGTTTCAAACAAAAAACCGCACTGCAGCAGGTAGTAAAGTGAACTTCATGATTTCTTTTTGTCGGACGCAAACTTTCTCGCACAAGTTTTTGTTGTCTTTTTTTCAACCTTTTTTTGAACGAGAGTGGACCGCAACACTTCCAAAAGTGAAACGCAACACTACCCAAAGTGAACCTCATGAGTTTTTGTTGTCTTTTTTCGTACTTGTTATTTTTTTAACGCATATAAAGCTATCGAGTGGAATGCAGGGACCGAGCGAGAGAACCACACTGCATCGAGAAGTGAACCGCATTGCTCTTTTTTTTTTGTCGTTTCCATAGCATTTTTTGTGCACTAAACTGTGTCGAGCATTAAGTGAGCTGCAACCGCACATGTTTTCATGGCGTATATCCAATCGAAGTAGATCACTAGAGAACTAGGAGGACTGCACACATGAGAAAGTAATGAGAAAGTAAACCGCGTGAAGAGCAAAGGGAGCTGCACCCGTGAGAAAAATGAACTGGACAAAAAATCACGATCGACACATGCTCTGAACCACATACGAGCATCCTGGGCAACCGAACCATTTGGAGATCCCTCACGAACCACCCATCCTTTTTTTATTAATGAACTGCATTCATCTTCATCAACAATTTTTAGAACAAATGAAAACACCGCACGGGCGTGCGGCCGCCGAACTGCACGACCAAGGACCAGCCCACTTCAGTGGAGGCAAAAGCGCACTGCAGAATGATGCAAAAACAACAAAAAATCACAAATTCAACATAAGTGAGCTTCAGTTGAGGGCAGTCGACAAGGGGGAGAAGGCGGATGAAAAACAGGGGGGAAGAAAACTACTGCTGAACCTCTTCGGCTGCACAAGAACACATAACAAATTACATCTCAGGGGCATCACACAAACATGCATCCAGCGAACTGCATTTGTGAGCTTGTCGAGCTACACGCCCGAGCAAACGAGCTTCATGCCGCTCGGCCGAGCTGCACTCCCATCGCCGGCGAACTCCATGGACACATGGGAAGCCCCGTGGCCGCCAAATCCCTCGTTTCTCGGTGCGGGGCAGAGCCCATCCTTGCCTCGAACGGAGCAGAATGAGGATAATGGGCACGCCTGGGGATCCAATGGTGCAGGCTCGACATGGCGGATCTCACCGGATTCCGGAGGGCCATGGATGCTGGTTGTTGGCGGCCGGGCCGGAGCTGGGGCGGCGCGGAGCGGAGCCATGGAAGCCGGCCGGGGCGGAGCTGGGGCGGCGCGGGGCGGGGCCGTGGAAGCCGGCCGGAGCGGAGCTGGGGCCGCGGTCGGGGAGGCGTGGGGCAGGGGCCGTGGTGGCCGGCGGGGGCGGAGCTGGGGCCGCGGTTGGGGTGGCGCAGGGCAGGGGCCGAGGAGGACGACCGTCGCGTGGTGCAGCTATGGCCGCGGCCGGGGCGGAGCG